>NW_006263515.1:145513-152825 GCF_000469605.1 Apis dorsata | reverse complement strand
AAAAAAAAAAATACTGATAGTAATATTAATAAATAAAAATAATAAATAAAACAAAGTGTTTAAAACATCATACATAGATTCATTTTTTAAATTATCTCGATATCAATTATCAACGAGTAGAGAAATCAAGAGAAATCACGAAATCGAAGATCGACACGACCCAATTGACCTTTCAACCGTAAAGCTTCAAACTTCCAACTTGCTTCCAACTTGTTCCACTTTCCACCGGTTAAAAATAATTTTATCATTTTATCTCAAAACTCGTACAATTTTCGTTTTTCTAAGGAAAGAATGCCTAGAATCGACGAACGTGGAACCATCTGTTCCAATCTGTTCAAAATCTGACCAAACTTCTTCTTTCCTTTCCTTTCCTTTTCTCTCTCTTTCTCTCTCTCTCTCTCTCTCTCTCTCTTTTCCATGGATCGCGACCCGATACATTTCGTCCAACATCCACGAGACCATCCATTCGCCCTTAAAACGAACTATTATAGCTACAATGCAACTGGATACTGGATTTCCTCGGCTTGATTCGCCTCGACACGGTCCACTGGGTAACCTCAATTTCCCTACAGGTCACACGGTAGGTACCCCTCTCAGGAGACACAGGATTACTCGGGATACCTATTACAGACGAACGTAGACTATCGTTCCTATCGAGCCTGAATAATGCGAACGTTATTCCTCGAAATGAGTTTTGGGTGTTCAGAGTGGGTCGACCTCGCTCTGTTGACGCATATCCGCGATGCACGTGTGCGCGCATGCGCGTGCGCGTGTGTGCGCGACTGTTTACCTATCGTGTTTGCAATGTGTCTGATAATCGATTTGCAAGGTGTTCCGTGCTATTAATTGGGCTGGGATAATTTCGTTACCTCGATTTTGAATAAATTCTTTGGTTGATTTGTAACGCGAAGAAGGAAGAAAGGAATGGGTTCGAATTGTGATTTTTTAATTTTAATATTAAGATTGAGGTTAACATTGTATTTATATACTTCGATAGCAGGAAAGATCTATGAAATTTGAAGAAGCAATAATTCGAAATATAATGTAAATTAATAAGATAGATTGTAAGTATATATTGAAAAGTACATACATTTAAAAGTTCTTTTTCTATTGATGAGAGATCAAAGTCGCTTTTTCATTTTTTCCCCCTCCCTTTTCGTTTCTTTAAATACGGTAAATTTGGTGAACGAAGTTTCCATTCATCGTCCCATCTCTTTCTCTTCATTACGAACAAGGCTTGCTTCCAAACCAATAGGATTATATCTGCATTGGTTTCGGATTCCCTCATAAGTAGATTAAATAAATAATTGAATATAAACCTCTTAACCTGTTAGAATCGCGAATATAATTCTCAGTATAAATCGAAAAAGGTGGTGGTTTTTCGAGAAAGGATAAAATCGATAATTCAAAATTTCTCGCGCAAATTTCTAATAAATCCGATAAATGAGAAATTAAACACGAAAGATGTTAATTTTCGAATAAAATTCCAAGATTTTATCATATCTTTCTATATATATTTTTCTAAACTTTCATTTTCCAAAATGACTTTGATTTATTTTTGCAAAATACTCCATTTCGAATATTAAAAGAGAATTATTATATCATTTCGATAGCGTAAGATCAATTTGTATTGTAATAAATTAATTTTCCAATAAACTGAATGCCTCAATATCAAGAAACGATATTGCGAACAGTAAAAAAAAAAAAAAAGAATTTTCGTAACAATCGAATCGTACACGATATTTCGTGAAATAATTTGAAAAATTTTCTTGTCTTATAATAAATCACTTTATACAAATCACACAAATTATTTATCATTGAAAATTATTGAATGTGGATATTTTCTTTTCTAAAAAATTTCATTTGCATGGCGTGTAAATCTGAGTGGAGTAAAGCTATTTTGAACGCGAATTACGGATGGTCTAATTAAGGCAATCTCTCGGCCAACGTCGTTAATGATCCAGTAACGCCGTTTACATTACATTACGCGGTATGTACAGTTAGTATATATATATATATATATATATATGGAGTCAAAGCAATGCATGATGTAACTGCTCATTGTCTCGTCTAGCGTGAAGCGAATTATATTAAAATTTTGATGATGATAGGATATAATGAACAATTGGCGTTAAATTGGATTGAAAATTATTATGCGACAAATTGAGAGAAGAGGACGACGATTTTTATATTAATCAATCATCGTTACATTAAGTATATAAGATAAGAAGATATAAGAGAAGATACGATGAGTCGTATTTAATTTTTTTTTTTTTAAGAATTTTTTTTATGCAATTACATTATTATTAAACTTGAAACGAATAATAATGTGACGTTTAAATGAAAATTCGATTTACATTTCTCGGCAGACATCAATCTCAATCGTTGGACGATACATCAATGTGTAATGGATTCAATCTGTAAGAAAAAAAACTTGCCTTGTGATGTTCAGAATACGTAACACACATATATACGTGTGTGCAATAAATCCAAGGTAAAGGGAAAAAGGATTATATCTATCTGGAATAAATTCAATCTGAAAATAAAAATTGTGACATTCAATACCTGTAATAAAATCCACAGTAAGTACATTTAATACATGCGCATATATCAACTTTATTCAAAACGTTTCATATAAAATTTTCCTTATGAAAGTACAAATAGTTAATACAATAACATATTTATATTAAATATTATAATTTCAAGTATCTAAAGAAAAGTTGCCTTGTAATGATAATACATATGTAATAAAGTCCTCTTGATCACATATCAAATGAAAAAAAAAAATACATCTATCTATAACAAATCCAATTTAAAAAAGAAAATTTATGAAACATGTGTGTATATACAAATATAAAATATATATGGAATGAAAAGAAATTTATAATATAAATTATATTATATTAATAATTTAAATCAAAGAAATTTATAATGTATTCAAAACATTAAATATTCCAAGTATCTATTGATTATTGAAAAATTACTTTATAACGTATAACAAAATTTACTTAACTATATCAAGTGAAAAAAGATTGCTTCATAGTTACATTTATTTGCAATAAATTCAATTTGAAAAAGAAAAATTATGAAATATACGTGTATGCACAAATATAAAATATATATGGAATGAAAAGAGATTTATAATATATTCAAAACGTTTAATGCACATTATTTATCATAAATAAAAATGTTCCTTTTAAAATTCCAAGTATCTATTGATTATGAAAAATTGCCTTATGAATGACAATATATATGTAAAGTTCCCTTGACCACATATCAAATGAAAGAAAGATTGCTTCATAGCTACATCTATCTACAATAAATCCAATCTGAAAAAGAATGTGTATACGCAAATATAAAATACATATGGAATGAAAAGAGATTGCTTTATAATGTATTCAAAACGTTTAATACACATTATTTATTATAAAGAAAAATTGTAAAATATCCACAAATATAAAAATACGTATATATCGAATGAAAAGAGATTGGTTTATGATATTCAAAATATTTGATACATTCATATATATTCGTGGAACGCACACTCGTATCTATCTACAATAAATCCAACCTGGAGAAGAAAAATTGGCTTACGACGATCGACTTACGTAACGCAATTTGCATACATATTAAAAAAAAAAAAAAAAATAAAAAAAAAAGAAAGAAAAAGTTGCAGCAAAGAGTGTATACACGATACATACAGACAGATATGAAAGGCCTTTTCTATGGAGTATACGAGAGAGAAGTAACGGAAATATTGTGAGACGGGTAGGAAATGCCTTGCGGTGCAATGGTTTAACTCGTTTGCGTGTGAAAAGGAGGAGAACCCTTTAAGCCTCACCGTGGCAACGTTATTGCGAATGCTCCTCCTTTTCCACATACTTGACACGTGTGTATACACACGGGGCTTTTCCACAAGGTTCAAAGGTAGACTACGTATTTAACGTTGCAGAGTGTCACTTATATCTTTTGGAGAGTGTCGTCTATTGTTTGTTGGTTAAATCAGTGAAGTGATTGAGTAAATAATATATTTTTTCTTTATTTTTTTTTTTTTTGAATATCTGTTGTTTGCACAAAGATTTCCTGTTTTAATAGAGAAATAAAAACAGAAGAAATAAAGGAAAGCTGAGGGAAGGTGAGAATGGAAGAATAATAGTTTAATTAATTGATAGTAGTTTTAATTAATTGAAGAATGGAAATGTATAATAATTAATAGATAATTGTTATAATAAATAATGAATAGAGATTATTTGCAAAAATTTCTTGTTATTTTAATGGAAAAATAGAAAATGAAAGAAGGAATAGAGGATGAGAATGGAAGAATACTTTTTTTTTTTTTTTTTTTTATAAAGAAATAGAAGGAAAAGGGATAATATGTAAATGGAGAATAAGAATAGAAGAATATAAAGTAATAAAGATAATAGAAAATTAAGATTATGATGTGATTGGCCTGAGAGAAAAATATTTGAGGATGAAATGGAGTAGATCTGATTAAAATTCAAAGCGAGATGAATATTTAATTAGACAAGTATTAAATATTTCAAAATTTTTAAATTTTTAAATTTGAATATTTATTCAAATATCAAATATCACAAAGTTTTCTCCTCTTACTATTTTTGATAATTCTATAGTATTTTTTTGAATATTTCATCAATCAAATATTTCAAATGAATTTGATTATTTAGTAAACATTATTGAATTTTAAATTTCCTGAAAATTAATAAATAAATATTAACAATTTTTATTTAATTATGATTATATAATTATTAATTATACAAAGGAAAAGAGAGAGAGAAAGAAAGAAAGAGAGAACGTTAGTAAGAAGCATAAATCATGAAAGTGTCTAAGAGGCACGTTTGCAGCACAAAGGATTAAACTTAGTTCAGTTTGGCTCGTTTTTGCTAACTGCTTGGACATCTCTAGTTTACTCAGTTTGGAAATTCCCTTGATTCAACTATGAATGTAAATGCATACAAAATAATCTAAAATAATATTTAACATCGATTCTTTACAATAATCAAATCTTAATACTGCAAAGAATTAAAAAATTTAAATTATATAAAATATTTTTTAAACAAATTCTTTATTATTAGAAATTTTTACAAAATCTATTTCAACATTACAATATTACAACATTTCAAATCAGCCAATTACAAAACAATTATTGTTATAACAATGAATATACTATTAACTAATACTAAAAATATAAATGTAAAGAAAAATTTCTCTACTTCAGTATATCTTAAATATTCAAACATCATTGACATTCGTGATAAACAAGAAGAAAATTAAACCACTCCAGATCCAAAAGTGAACTAATCCCTCTAAATTAAAAAAAAAAAACTTAACTTAATTTTATTCAACATTAACAACATAATTTTTCAACAAAATTGTCCTTAATTTATCATAAAAATCAATCGACTTAAATGATTCTTTGTAAAGAACAATATATAAAAATCTAACAGAAAGTGAAAGATTCCAATAAAATATCTATTGTGCGAATTAAAGCAACGATAAAAAAAATATATTCCACTTTAAAGGATTGATGGAGAATTGCACGCAACACCGACAAACACCCATAAAATCGATCGCGTCCCTCGCAATTAAGGATCTCCTCTCAAAAAATCAAATCGCACCGCCCTCCAAACGCTTGAATACCTCGCATCCTGCTACGCGTGGAAATCCGTGATCGTAAATCAGGCACCAGTTGGTCAGGCCACTGGTTCTCTAATCTATTCGAGGCTGGCTGGTGGCGCGCACCACACTTGGCACACACTGTGTACACACGTGTAATCTAGGAACCTAGTGTCCGTCGTTCGGCTATTTATAGAGGAAGGGAAAAATGGCCCGTGTCGATATATCGATTCGCGCCGACCTCCGTCTTCAACCTCCTCCCCCCTCGTGCGCCAATGTATTACCAACCGACGCTTTTAAACCGCGTGTTACACCGTTTTCTGAATTTCGAAATGGAACTGGAATTCCCGCCTCCGCCGAATCCTAACCTCGAATTTTTATCACGGAATTAGGTATAACTTTGTGTAATCGGTAGTGGATTTCTCGGAGTGGTCGAGATCAGGGGTGAATACACCCTTCTCGAGGAGTTTTGGAAAGAGGTATTTTTAACCTTTGTGTCGAATTGGAGAGTTGAATGGGTGGCTTCTTGACTTTGTTAGGGGGATTGTGATATCTAGAGATGATCCAATTTGTATAATGGAAGTCTTGTATTGCTTTTTTTTTTTTTTTTTCATTTTCTTTTGGATTTCTTTTTTGCCATATTGTTAGGAGATTATGGTTATTTGTAGAAATTTTAATAAGATGAAGTGTATATATATCAGTTTTTCAGTCGAGTTTATTATATTTCATTTTATCTTATGACATTCGAGCAGACTTTGCTCTATTTCAATTATATAAGAGATATATATAGATATATAGTGTAATCGAAAGTAATATCATTATACTATAGAGATTGTAATAATAGTGCGCAATTGAATATTTCATATAGCAGAAGAATTAGATTTATGAATTATAAATGAGAATTGAACCTGTTTATAATATATATATATATATATATATATATATATATAAGGTGTAAATTATATTGCACACAGATGATTGAAATTAAAATAAGTTCATAACTGAGTTATGAAATAATGATAATTTTTCCAAAAACAATCGATAATATCAAGAAAAGAAATTTAAAAGTTTGACTTAAATATATTACATATTATTCTTCGACAGAAGTCATTTTTATTACAATATTTAATATTTCTTTCTATTTAATAAAAGTTAGAATCAGAAAGGTCCGTACTCGTGTTTCAAAATTAAACACAATCGAGTATTGTGTTATCACCTTTTTTTCTTCAGAAATTTTCCCTCGAAATACTCAAAAATTTTCGTCAGCACGTTTTCGTATATATGGATGGCAGATACGCGACACGTATTAAATTCAAAATGGCTGTTTCGCGAATAAAATTTCGTAAAACGCAGCAAAAGTAGATGTTCAATTGTGTTTCATTCGAATTTATTAATTAATTGAAAATCGCATCTTGTTATAACAACTAAATATTATTAAATATAATAATAAATATTTTAAATTCTATCTAGAATTTCTTAAATACTTATATAGTTACTCTTAAAAATACTTACATAGAATTACACTATACTTACATAGTATAATGGCATAAGTTTTCTTAAATCGATTCTAAAATTTGAGTATCGAGATATTAAAAAGATTGTTAATTGAAGAATGGAGATGTATAATAATTAATAGATAATTGTTATAATCAATAATGAATAGAGATTATTTGCAAAG
>NW_006263515.1:140945-145303 GCF_000469605.1 Apis dorsata | reverse complement strand
ATTTCTTGTTATTTTAATGGAAAAATAGAAAATGAAAGAAGGAATAGAGGATGAGAATGGAAGAATACTTTTTTTTTTTTTTTTTATAAAGAAATAGAAGGAAAAGGGATAATATGTAAATAGAGAATAAGAATAGAAGAATAAGGTAATAGAGATAATAGAAAATTAAGATTATGATGTGATTGACCTGAGAGAAAAAGTTTACTAAAAATTATTATTCTATTATTATTTTTCTATTCATAAAGAGCTTGGAATTATAGAAATTACAGAGATGGCCAAAATCACAATTTTATATTCTATATTTTATTTTTGGATCCAAGCTCTCTAAGTAGATAAACAACTTATACATTAACCCATTCTAAAATCTTTAATCAATAAAAATATAAGTTTTTCAAAAGAAAAAATAAAAACAATTTTATTATTACTTATTATTACAAACATACATTTTCAAAAGATAAGATAAAACATTTGAATAATTGGTTAATAATTGCTCTCTCAATTTTATAATTTTATAATATATAATATATCAACTGCAAATTGCAGGAATTATTTTTTCGTCTATCTTGAACATGTGTCGTCCTGGAAAACCGTTTACCCATCCTGCTCTGGTTAGATCACGTATGCGCGGCGTTTGAGAGTAAGGCTTGTACTCGTAGCTTCCTGTGCCATTTCCGGCGTTGAAACCAACCTAAAACAAGAATCAGATGATGTTATATTAAATTTATTATTAATTAATAATTAATCAATGATGAAACGAATCAATGGTTAATTCTCCCAAAATTTCTACATTTGTATGATATAAAATAAAAATATATTACATGCTATAATGGCTGATTTAATTTTGAAAAATGTTTATAAGAAGAGCTTCTTAACAATTGATGTAACATAGTTGGAAATCTTGTTTAAAAATAATTAATTTGGCGATTCTCCACCATTATTTCAATCGATTCGAACGGCGAAAATATTTATTTATGTTTGATGTTTTTAAAATATCGCTTCACAAAATAGATTCCTAAGCTGTATAATCTTATAAAGTGTGGATCTCAAATTAGACTGTGATATCGCGGATCGAACTATATTTTTGACATTGATCCGAGTTTGACAGTGGTGGAAATAGAAATAAATATTATTTTCAAAGTTTTTCAGCTTTGTAAGTATGGACGATAATTAACGATTCGTCTCGTGTGATCTCCTTCTTCTCACGAGATTGAGAAATTGAAAATGAAATTGAATTTATTTCCAGATGGATGATTATTTTTAAAGTTAAGGATGGAAGAAAATATTCGTCGATATTCGAATTATAATATTGCGTATAATAGTGTGGTTTTGTTAAGAATTGGAGTTTTTTAATTATTTAAAAAGGTGATATCGAATTAATATTCTTTCACAATAAAATACGTTTGATTGGGGAAAAAAGATACTTTTTTATATCGAAATTAACTTTTTGAGTTCCAATGATGATGCAGGCACCACTCGGATCAGATGTAACAATATTTATTTATGTTTGATTTTTTTTAAATATCACGAAGATATTCTTAAACTATTTACGTATAATCTTATAAAGTATTGAATAATATACTATCGAATGATTTTTTAAATTTCAAATTAGACCGTGATATTGCGGATCGAATCACATTTTTGATGTCTGAGTTTAACAATGATGGGAATAGAAATATTATTTTCAAAATTTTATAGTTTTGTAAGCGTGGAATCCAGTGAATGAAATTATATTTGATTTTTCGTTTAAGAAATTGACAATAGAGATGGAAAATAGAGATGTAGTGTAAGAAAAATATAGAATGAACGAAAAATAAGAATAATAGATGGTGAATGTGAGAACCTTCGTTATTGGAATTGTAAGGTTTGCTCTCGACAAAATAAGAAAGGTGGAAAACATCAAACAACATTTCATCACTATATATTGTCCTGACAAATCGAGGATGCATCTTGGTAATTATGTTATTATTAAAATAATACACGAATAACACAATATAGACTTTAATATTCGACAAATATTTTCTCTCTTCACGTGTAAAGATACATAAAATATCATAATATAAAAAATTTATATATTAATTTGTGTGTGAAATCATTTTAAGTTAGCCAAGAAATTCATCGAACGAATGCGGAAAATCGTATGAATTTTGGCGAAAAAGGCCTGGAGTGCAAAGACTTTAGGATTAAATTAAAGATAAAGAAACGAAAGAAAGGTACACACGTAAGGTGCATAAAATCTAGCAAAATGATTCAAGAAAAAAAGCCACAACCCTCCTCCAAAAATTGAATCTCCATTTAATTCGTTTCTCAATTGAAATGTTCAAGGATATCCAAACTTACGAATGCTGAAATGCCGCCATCGCCGTGCACGGTGTCGCCACCTGTCTCCGTGTGACTGGTCCATTGAACGTCCGGATAATTGAACATCGCGTACGTGTTCACCTCGTCGGTCGCTAGGACTATTTGGAAAGTGTTGGTGATGTAAAGGGATTTGTCGATACCACCCGTGAACGATACGTTTTTCCACGTGACGGTGATCGCGTGTTTCGGCACGAAAGCTTCGGCGCCGATCATACCTTCGCGAACGTCCCACATGAGACGTTCGCGCATCTCGACCCCGAATTGGTCTCTCCTCGTTCGTAAATCTCGTTCGATCCTAGAAATTTCAAAAATTTCAAATTTAAAAAAATCAAGTGAATATATATATAAATATATAAATTATTAATTATAATATATATAATAAATATATATATTATTTATTATATATAAATAATATATTATATAAACATAATATAAATAATAAATTATTTTCGAAGTATTCTCGAACAAGTATTGATATAAAATTTTAATCTCGTTCCTCGATTAAACTTTGTTAAAATATATATATATATATTTCTCTTGATAAATATATTCTGTTCTCTATATTTATACCTTTTTATCATACTTTCTTTTATACTACCTAAAGTATACACCTGGCTTTCTCTGATCTCTGTCCGTCGACCGTATTTCCCCTACGCGACATTTGCTGAAAAATATCCCTATGAAACTGGGATCGTTCTCCTTCGGCCAACATTTGACTGGAAACACAAGAGGATACGTGTAATGTTGTGGGGGATCGGTGAACTCTAAGTAACCGTTTATGGATACCTGGAAAGGAGCGATTTTATTTTTATAATAATCGAGAGATTATCGCAGGACGAATTATCAATCTTTTGTGCTCGAGAGGCGAGTCTCGAAATGTTCGAAAAGTAATCTTGTTTTTTTTTTTCATGAGAACGAAACGTAAAAATTTTGAAAACCAATTTCGACATTTTTACCTTTTCGATAATAAAAAAGTGAAATATGGAGAAAATGCTCCTTGTTGTAGTGAACGAAAGACACAATCGCGCAGAAATGCCATCTCTCGAAATATGTAATAAACACGGTTTAGAACGAGGCTGGCTAAACAAAACGTTCGACTAGCGACGCTCGTGTGAAGAAACGAAATTACTTTCCGAACAAATTTTTCTATATTTATATATTTATATTTCTATATATTGATCACTATTATTTTTTATTCTATTAAATGCAGTATTAATTTTCTTTTATATATTATTTTTAAAGAAATAATAATAATAAAAAGTATAAATAATAACAAAGATTAACACGTTGACTGCCAATATTAGCAACGTGAATCGTGTTGATGGTAGCAAGAATGATGTCTCGCATCATTTGTTTCCATTACTGTTTGCGTCCGCAATAAAAATATTAATAATAATAATTGTATTGAATAATAGTACTGAGTTTAGTATATTTTAGATATTTTAATCCGGATAATTTGGATGATATGACTGTCGAATGCCTTTCGATTAGTTGTAACAAATATACTTTTTAGTTGTGGATTGTATATAAATTATTCGTGTGGCTTGTTTATTAGAGACCAGATTTTTCACAATGTCATAGTAAGTATCATCATGAAACTCGTGATATCTCAAAATTAGAAGATTTAGAGAATTATTAGCTGCAAAATTATTAGGATTTATTAGGAAAATACAACAAAACCTTGTCAAAACTTTCAACGGAGTCAACATAATATCGGAAAAATAATTCTGTATAAGTATTAGACTGCACGCAAATTATGTTATTCGGATAAAAGACAACAACTTTTTGTCCAAATTATCCGGATCAACCTCAGCTTTGTATAGAATGTTTTAAAATTCTACATTCAAAATAATTTTTTTAATAAATTATTTTTTTTATTATTTTTATAACAATCTTTTCAAATATCTACGAAGATTCTTCATAAGTGGTCGAATATGGGTGGCAGTCAACGTGTTAAATCCCAATTTTTAAAAAAAATATTATTTGAATTAAAAAATTAT
>NW_006263515.1:139092-139887 GCF_000469605.1 Apis dorsata | reverse complement strand
AAATTCTATTAATAATCATTGAATAAAAATATTAATATATAAATAAATAAATTATGCTTTAAATTAATAAAAATGAATAATAATATAATATTTAATAAATATTTATTATTAACTAATAGTATATTTTTAAAATTATACATATATATTTTATCAAAATATTTCATTTATCAGACGTTACTTTTTTACAGAGTTTAATTTATAAATTATAATATATAATATATAATATATATGATAATATTAATTTTTAAATGCAATTTAAATATTATAATTTAAACTAATATCCAATTTACTAAATTAATTAATTCTACAAAATTCAAAATTTTATGTGCTTAAACACTAAAATAAATAAATAAAAAAAATAATTTTGTCATCAGTTCGACTCGAGATTAAATTTCGTTATCCCCAAATAATAAGATCATCTCAAGTTGCTATTTCATTCGACTTGAAAAACTCGTTGAGCGCAAAAGGTTAAGGACACAGGATGAAGAGGGGAGGGGGACAACTTACTCTAGTGTAATTGAACCTGAATCCGAAGAAGGGCAGTTGAAAACTGAAATTCTTATTCGTTTGAGATGTCCAGGCTTGAATTTCCTTCAGATAATCGCCCTCGTTATTGTCACCCCCTCTGTCGAAGAACCAGTACATGAACTCGGATCTGATCTCTTTCAACCTTTCCTCCGTCAACACGTAATCCGAGCACCGAACTTGACGAACCGAATCGTCCGCCTTCCGTGAATTGGCATCTGTGAAGACACAAATCAATTATTTTATCATGTAGAATTGCGTGGAACGATT
>NW_006263515.1:136651-138952 GCF_000469605.1 Apis dorsata | reverse complement strand
TTTTAAAAAAATATCTGTAAAAACAGATATTATAGTTTTTTTTTTTTTTTTTTTACTGTGATAATCATCGTCGATGACAACTACTATCGTTTACGATTCAAAAATCTGATTACACCAGTTACACTAAGAAATTAAATATTTATGAAACGTCAATTTGAGAAAACTAAATAATAACAAAACTTTATATTTGGAGTAACATTTCTCTTATCCAGGTCATGCAGATTTGAATTAATATCGATATTGTATCCAAAATTATCAAAATGAAATTTCGTGGAAAGCGTACGATTGACGTAGATTAAACTGAATGTAAAAATGGAATCGAAATGAAATTTTTTTTAATTCAGATAATATCAGGAAATAGAATCGTGATACAAATTCAATAATTCATTTCAGTAACTAAATAACTGAACAAAGATTCTTAATATTCATGGAATATCTTTGTAAAGTTATAATTTTTAAAGGCCAAAATGTTGATTGCTACTGTAAAAATATAAGTTATTTATAAACAAGTTAAGTTAGATAAAGAGACAAAGACAGGAAAACTTGAATAATATAAACTTATAAATAAATTACAAGCAATTTATATATATTTTTTCTTCTTTCACTTCTAGAATTCTTCAGATATAACACAACTTGTATAATAACATTATATATAATCATCTATATCATTTCAACATAAAATCAAGAAAAAAGAATTTTTCAATTAAAAAAAATATTCTTAGAATTTAAAATAAAAATTTTTCTCTCTTGAAAGAGAAAGAAAAATCATCTAAAGTATTTACCATATCTCGTGTATTTTCCATCAATTCTACCAGACAGACGATGAGAAATCGCGATTTCTTGCTTATATCGTGGTTCATAATTATCATCATCGACGCTTGTCAGGACTTTCTCCTTTTCTTCCTCATTCTTGTCACGATTGCTTCTATCTTCGTTCAGCCCCGCTGCCTCTGATAAATTATTCGACTCTTCGTTCGATGATGTTGAATTATTTTCATCATTTCCTGGAAAAATCGATTTTTCATACTTTGTAGATTCGTCTAATACATTTTCGATTTCCCCCGATATCTCGTCGATCGGCAGCAGAAGAAAGCACAAGGAAACGATAAACGCAAAGACACGATTTCGCATTTTTTTAAATAAAGGATAAATCAATCGATTTGTTTCGTCCACTGAGTGAGAATTGAGCTTGGTTTAATATAAATAGCGAATGACAGTAATATCAGTTACACGCGATAACATTTATCTCCTTGCTTATATTTAATTTTGTGATAAAGATGAGATTAATGAAAAAGTGTAAATAGTAGTAATTTTTCATTGGAAAGGAAAATAAGCAGGTTGAAAATTACAAAAAAAGAAAAAAATGATATAAATATTTTTGAAAGAAGAGATACATTTATGAACGTAGATATCTCGTCTAGATTCTTTTCGAAATTTCCATTTTCTTTTTTTGGAATGCAAAACGTGACGCGAACTAGCCACATCAACCACGTGTGTGTCACGAGACGTCAATGTCGCGTGTCACGTTACCTCGTAACAGTCGGGTTGCTTGCACGTAAAATTTTTCTTTGTTTTTGTGAGAATGAAAATTGCATTTCAGCAAAATCTTTGTTTTATTTTTCGACAAATATCAAAAATACTTATTTCGATTTTGAAAACATCTATGGTACAATATCTATTAAATGCCGAGTAAAATTTGATAAAAAAAAAAAGTTATCACAATTTTTCAATCCTTATTTCTGTTCGCGAGAAAATTTAATTATTGTAAAATAAAATTATTTATAATTCAGATATCAATGAAAAGTGACCTGGTTTGATTATTGATATATTAAAATTATACTTTTTTCAAAAAATCCTCAAAAAATTAATTATACAATCATCCTCAAATTTAATAAAAAAAAAATTATCAAAATTTCAATCTTTTTCGAAATAAAATTATCGAAATATATTAAATTTTTTAATTCTTTATTCTTTTCACAAGAAAATTCAAATACTAAATTATTAATAAATTAAAATAAAATAATTTATAATTCAGATATGAATGAAAAGTGACCTGATTTGATTATTGGTATATTAAAATCATATTTTTTTCAAAAAATTTCAAAAACATCAATGCACAATCATCCTTATCCTAAATTTAATAAAAAAAGAATTATTAAAATTGTTTAACAAAAATTTCAATCTCTTTCGAAATAATTTAAATATCGATTAAATTTTTCAATCCTTTTTTCAAAAGAAAATCCAAATACTGTAAAATGAAATAATTTATAATTCAGATATGAATGAAAAGTGACCTGGTTT
>NW_006263515.1:127610-136220 GCF_000469605.1 Apis dorsata | reverse complement strand
TTTTCAAAAGAAAATTCAAATACTGTAAAATGAAATAATTTATAATTCAGATATGAATAAAAAATGACCTGATTCGATTATTGGTATATTAAAATCATACTTTTTCCAAAAAATCTCATAAACATCAATACAATCATTCTTATTGTCATATTTAATAAAAAAGGAATTATTAAAATTGTTTAACAAAAATATCGATTGAATTAAAAATTCGTAGAATAAGATATGATTCGATCAGATATCCAATTACGATCAACCCATCACATTTATAAATTGATAACATAACATAAAATTTAACAGAATTTAACAGAGATTCGCAAAAACTAGAACGATCTAATAAAAAAAAAAGTACAATCCTCCATGTTTCAATCTCTTAAAACTCTCTTATTAACACCAATTATTCATTCAACAAAACTTTCTCCAACATTCTCCAGAGGGCACCACACCACTCCCCCTTAATACTCAACTATCAATATCTCAACAACCGCAAATTCGATTTCCTCGGAATGGAATGGAAATGCTTGCCCGTCTTAATCCCACCCCCTTACAGCATAAATTCCCCCCTTCCTCCCCAAGTTGGAAAAAAACCCGAGCCCCAACCGGAACATCTTCCAGATTTATCGCCGGATTTAACCGGATTTTTGAAATCAGCCTCATTGTCGAAAGAAATCTTGGAATCGGCTCTTTCCCAGCAAATCGGATCTCCTTTCCTTGGCTTCATTTACCTGGTTGAACGGCCGATTTCGTCGACAAATCGGTGGCCACCACCAATACGTCTGAACACCGCCGAGAGGGAAAGTTTGAATACACACCGAAAGGGGTGTATTCCCGATTGAGAGCCCGAGAAATTGGTTTCGTTTGTGAAATTCCTCGCCTAGGTGAAGGACACTTTGGGATGGGAAGGGGTGGGGGGTGGCTCTCGCTCCTCTCCGTTTCGGTCGGTCGTCTCGTCGTCATCTCGCTCGTGAGTGACACCTTAGGGGGAGAACCGAGTCTTGGGAGGGGTGGACGAATGGATGGTAATGGAATCGAGTTCGATAATAGGAGAGGGGGGAGTGTAACGAAATCTGTGGTGAAATTGGGCGAATATTCGTGTAATCGATCATTTCTATTCGAATAGAGTTTTTTCTGTGCCTGTAAATAATTTCTTCGTTTTTTCACAAGTTTCGAAATGTTGTAAAATTTATTTCGATTTTTTTTTTTTAGAAATTTTGTTTATAGAATACGAAGAACTTCTTTTTTGATGAAATTAAACTCGGAGTAACAAATTGATCGTAAATAAAAATTTATTTAATTTCTATTTTTGTATATATAATATAATCAATAAATAAAAAGGCAGCATTCGAGCATTCGAATCTGATCTGGGCAGAGGTTCTATAATCTACTTGCGACTTAGTTGGCCCCAATGAAATTGAACTCGGAATAATAAATTGATCGTAAATAAAAATTTATTTAATTTTTATTTTTGTATATATAATACAATATAATAAATAAAAAGGCTGGTATCTTTTCATTTCCCCTTATTAAACAGCATTATTAGCAGCATTCGAGCATTCGAATCTGGTCTGGCCAGAGGTTCTATAATCTACTTGCAACTTAGTTGGCCCCATGGCTGGCCGTAGGTGTTCCGGATTCTCGGGGAGTAAGTACTTCGGTTGTTCCTGGCGCTCGGATACTTTGGAAGTGAAATAGTGTGTATCCTAGTAGGGTACCTGCCAAATATCCAACTACTGGCCCAAGGAAACTACCCTGGAATATTGTCGAACCGCAAAGAGGTAATCCGGGGAAGTGCAAGACTCGAGCTCAGAATCAACTGGGCGACCGCTGTAGACTGTGGTTTAATATCCGACGATCTTGGAAAGGTTGGTGGTGATAAGAAATTGAGGATACACGTTATTTGGCGCTTCTATGAACCGAGGTGGACGTATCTTCGACGGTGGATGGAAAATGAGTGTGTTTTCCATTTGTTGTATTTATGTTCATAATATAATCGTAGCGTGGTTTGCATCTAAAAGAATTGAAGAAATTTAATGAAAATATTTGCTCTTTTTAAAAAGGATATAGTTTCGATTATTAATAATCATTGAGTCATTGTCTCGTAATAAAATTGGAGAAAATTAATATGGAAGATTGTGAGATTATATTATTTAAATTCTTACAATAATCAAGAGAAGTATAATTAGTATGATAATTTGTTCGTTTTAAAGTAATTGTTTATCAAATAAAATGTTCTTCTTTCACAGTTCAATATTTAAAAAATTTCGATCAAATTATTTTTTCGATAAAAACACTTGACATTCTTCTTTCCAAATTCTAAACGAAAATTAGAAATAGTATTATATAATAATATTTCTAATATAAAACACGAAAAATTCGATATTAATTATTAAAAGATATTTTTCATTAATTTACCAATAACAAATTAAACAAAGTTTTTCACTTACATTGATAATTTAATAAAATGTTAACATCAATTTTCCCATTAATTAATTTACTAATATCTAACTAACTCTATCTTTAAACGAAAATATTAATTTTACAAGATTAACGAAAATGTTATATCTTCGATCCAACTCCTTTCAAACAAGAGAAACAGAGATACCCACGAACGATTCCGGATTAAAGAAACAAGGTTTATCCAAATAATTCACTCCCTCCCTCCCTCTCCCCCTTTCCCACTGATTCACATCTTAATACACAACTCGTGTTATGCAAATGCGTTACGCAAACTTAAATCGCAAAACAAACGAAAAGACACACACCGAACACCGGATAAACGTCGTATAAATGGCACGTACGATAACGAAACAGTGTCCTCGTGTCCTCTTACAGAATAATACCTATCGTATCCACGCTCGAGAATTTACTTTAGCCGTGGCAGTAGAAGGTACGTTAGTTATGCCGACGTACCTGTCGATAACGCGTGTTCTTTTTATCAAAACGTGATACAGGGTCAGACGTCGCGTCTCCCACGCGCTTTAGCTTGCTACTCTACTAGCAGGATGTATATATCGGGTGTCGCTTTTCGAGAGTCGACTCGAAAGTCGGAACGAACCGACATGACCGGCCAAAAAAATGGCATCAATCTTATCGATGAAGTGGATGTAAAGAAACAACATTGGGCAAGGCTTATACGATCTCCAATCTCGGCTCAAATTAACCGAGAAATCGACGAAATGGAAAAGTTGAGGCGATACTCGAACCGACGTGACTGGAAAGATATTGAGAAAAAATTATGGTTCGGTTCAAAATTGGAAAAATGGAAAGCGAGAAATTAAGAGATAATTTTAGAGAATCTTTCTTTTTAGCGACTTTTTTACAGTTTTAATATCGTTTTCGAAGAGTATATTTGAAATTTTTATGTAGAAATTTTTATCGATATATTTTTTTGGGAAGAGTCAATTATAGGAATTATTTATTTGAATCTCCATAATCGAAATTGAAATATTCTGAATGTATATATATTCCACTGAAACTACTTTTGAAACTATATATAATTATCCAAATTTCTTGCCTCGATTCATTCTTCTCGTTTATTAAAACCAGGAGACAGACACGTAGAAAATTGTCGATTTGTATATCCATTGATTATTATAAATACCCCTTTAAATTTAAATAATACATATTTTATGTTATCCAATTTGATTCATTTCTTTTGTATGACCAGTTGTAAGAAAAATCTTTAATCCAAAACTATATATATATATATACGTTTCTGATTAAAAAACAAAATAAAAAGAAAGACAAAAACTGGATAATAAATCGTCAAAAAATATTAAATCACAATGAAATTTACGAAATCAACGTTTAAATTTCGCCTGATCTTGATTGGGTATGAAATATGCGAAAGAAAAATAGAAAGCCGATGCGTTTGAATTTCCTAGAGTGAGACGTAGTTAGAATCGTCATTCTGGTCTCACTCTATCTTCCTTTCCCCTCCATAAATCTTCAAAGCAAAGATCAAACACACGCGATATAGCACAATATGCAATTTCTATTTTCCTTCAACGAAGCTCCTCTTCAAATAATATCACTCCACACCTGAAATATCGACAACATTCATCATCGCAACGAAGGTAAAAACTATCAATACATATGCTGTATTTATCCATCTCAAAATTAATATCTCCTTTCGTCCGATCGACACAAGTACAAAAATTCTCTTTCAACTTTGTCAATTCATTTTTACCTCTTAATCCCCGGAAACTCATTCGATTCGAATTTTCTTTTTCTCGAACCGAGGCCTCGTTTTCGAACACCACCCGGTATATTCCGATATTTCCCTCCAAACGAAAGCAAAACGTCTCTGATACGACGAACATTTTCAGAAACCTTTTAAACGGCTCTCGTATCGAAAACGAGATTAAAAAAAAAGAAAGAGAGAGAGAGAGAGAGAGAGAGAGAGAAACGAAAATGAAAAAAAGAAAGAAAAAAGAAAGCGCAAGGAGGAAGTCAACGAACCGAAGAAACCAAACTCCTCCTCCTCCTCCTCTCCCCACTCCCCTCCTCTCGTTTCGCGTGTCCAGGTATTATCGATGATCCCACGTAGGCGCTCAACGACCGATTATCGTGTTTCCCTCCTTCTCCTCCTTCTCCTCCTCGAGGGACGAGAAAACAAGCTCGTGAATGATTTTACCCGCGATGAATTTACGAGGCAAATTGTCCAGGATAATGCACACCTTTCGACGCTCGATGGACAGCTCCGATCCATCGTAGCTGTTATGTTGATTTTAGACGTTGTATTAACCGGTTAAATCGCTGATGTTTGCGTTTCCTTCAACCCTCTTTAAATTGGATTTTATCGTTTCCCGAATTGAAATTCGGGGATAAAGTTACGTTTGAAGGACGAAGGTACGTTTGACGGGGGGTGTTTATCCTCTTTTCGTCTGTATTCGCTTCGATCGAACGATGGATCGTTTCCATGGAACAATTAACGCGGGTGTAATCGCGCGTGTTCCATGAATCCGTGTATTCGACTCGACACACGCGTGCCCCTCGCTCTTTTGTCGCCGCGCGTCAAACGCGAATATCGATTATCGTGTTAATTAAACTACGTAATTTCCATCTTAATTAAGAGGAAAGAACGAGGCACCGATTAATGTGCCGTATAACTGCGTACATCGATCCCGATTTTTCTCGATATTCAATCTCTACGAGAGATTTGTAATCGAATACGAATTTCGTCGAATCGTTGCATTTAATTTCGTGAACGCCGAATGATGAAATTGTTCCGTTAATTCTTCGACGAGAGGAATCTTCGTTATCCAAATTGATCGAGCAACACTTGTCATTACGATCGTTATATATTATTTATCATTGTGTTATTAATTTTTTTATTTTTTCTTTTTCAATCGATCGTTCGATCTTTTTTTGTCGAGCATTTTTTAAATTTACCGCGAAAAGGATACGATCGAGGCGCACCGAACGGTGGAAATTGGAACTGAAAGCAAAGTCGCTTCAGAGATTATTCGATTAAAAAAAAAGTAAAATTACAATCATTGTAATTTTAGATTTATTACACGTCGCAATTTATAAAAAAAGTACAATTTTCTGCAAAATTGTGTGATTTAAATTAATTTCAACCGATTTTTTATAGATTGAAGACAATCTTTAGATGATCGATTATTAATACGAATTTCGTCGAATCGTTGCATTTAATTTCGTGAACGCCGAATGAAACTATTCCGTTAATTCCTCGACGAGAGGAATCTCCAATCCAAATTTATCCAAATTGATTGAGCAACACCTGTCTTTCATCACGATCGTTATATATTATTTGAAAATATACGAAATAATCGTACTATTAGTTTCTTTTAATCGATCGTTCGATTTTTCTTTCTCGAGCATTTTTTAAATTTACCGCGAAAAGGATACGAACGAGGCGCACCGAACGGTGGAAACTGAAATTAAAAGCAAAGTCGCTTCAGAAATTATTCGGTTAAAAAAAATATAAAATTAAAATCATTGCAATACATAAGAAAGTACAATTTTCTGCAAAATTGTATGATTTAAATTAATTTCAATCGATCTTTTGTAGATTGAAGACAATCTTTAAGTTATTAATACGAATTTCGTCGAATCGTTGCATTTAATTTCGTGAAACTGTTCCGTTAATTCTTCGACGAGAAAAATCTCCGTTATCCAAATTGATTGAGCAACACTTGTCTTTCATCACGATCGTTATATATTATTTGAAAATATACGAAATAATCGTGTTATTAATTTCTTTTAATCGATCGTTCGATTTTTCTTTCTTGAGCATTTTTTAAATTTACCGCGAAAAGAATACGATCGCACCGAACAGTGGAAACTGAAACTAAAAGCAAAGTCGCTTCAGAAATTATTTTTCGGTTAAAAAAAATATAAAATTACAATCGTTGCATAAGAAAGTACAATTTTCTGCAAAATTGTGTGATTTAAATTAATTTCAACCGATCTTTTGCAGATTGAAGACAATCTTTAGATTATTAAAAGAAACACACGATAATCGATTCTGATTTCCTCTTACCTCGATCCTATTGTTTCCTTTTCCGCAAAGATTCGTCGAAACAGCGTATAGCGAAACTCGAAGCTCGCTTCGAAGAAAACACCTTGGTCGAAAAACCGCTAAAGACTCGTTTATACTCGCAAGGGGAGGGGGGAAAAAAGAAGAGGAAAAAGTCGTCGGTTGGAATTGCTCTCTCGCCTTCCTTCCTTTCTCGGAAAAATTACATCTCGCCGTCTTGTTTCGCGTCTCACCTGTGGCGAGACTGTTCGCCACTGAAATCCTTCCCTCGTTAAAATGCAAAGTAAGCGAAAATAAAGGGAAACAAGATGGTGGTGCGCGCGTGTTATGGCAGTTTCCGCCGCTCCCTCGTTAAATATGAACCGTTTCGAACGTGCTCTCGAGCTCCCCGCTTCGATTAAACAGATTCGAAATTTTCCTATTTGCCGACAGATTTGCCGTGGTAAGCATTCCGCCAACAAGGTAAGTTTCAAGATAGTGAGAGTTTTGATTTCTTCTTTTTTTTTTCTGATCATTCTCGTAATCTTCCTAAAGTACGAGAATATTTTTGAAGTATTGTATATAAAATGTTACGTCGCACAACAAACCAAACTTAAAAGAATATAAGTTCTTCCCTTTTATTTCATCCTTATCCATAAAATATATAAAATTCAAAAAAATAAAAAAATAAAAATATATATATATTTTTTATACAACATATTTGAATTAAAATGGAATGCATTAATAAATATGCACAATAAAACGATCATTAAATTCACCGACGAATGATGAAAGAAAACTGGAAAGTAAGAAAAAAAAAACAGACGTTGAAGCATATTTTCACTTCCTTTGAATCGAATGGAAAAAGTATATTCAAACGTATATTCTTTTCTTCTTCTACTCTTCTATTTCGCACGTATACAACAATGATTTCGAAATCCGAGAGATCCATCGAAACGAGAAAAAAAATTAAAAATTTCAATCGCCACACGATTTCAAAAAAACGGTTTCCATGGCGAGAGAAAATTCAGAAAATGCCGAGGTAAAAGGGAAGGTACAACGCAATGGAAGAAAATGATTAAATACGATTCGAACGGAAAGATTAAAAAACTTCAACAATTTCAAACGATCGACGGCAAAATCGTTTCCAATCATTATCGCCCATCGTGGCGCGATAAAAGAAAACTCTCGAACGAGGCGAGAGACCAGCTCTCCTCCGCTCGAAACCCATTTCCATTGGCCCGAATCGAACCGGAAACGCGGGTGAGGAAAGGGAAGGGGGTGGGCGAGGATGGTATTGTGGGACGCCAAGACGTCTGTGACGTCTTTATCGCGGGGCGGGGAGGGGGGTAACGAGCGAGGAGCAAGGCAGAAATTCCAGGAACGGCGAGTCCTAATGAATTGCCTACTCCATTTGCCGTGTGCAACACCGTGGCGCACCACGCTGGAATTACTTTCGCTCGATCTGTGCAGCTTCTTCCGCTAGAATGGCGCGAATCCTCGAGCGTTCTTGACTTTGCACCTCGAAGCACGATTACCTCTCTCTCTCTCTCTCTTTTTTGCTCTCTTTTTCGAAACGAAATCTCTGTCTTTTTTCAAATTGCTTCTCTCTTTTTCGAGAAGACAACCTCGAAAAGGAGGAAGAATAAATGTCGTCATAAATCTTTATCCTTTTTTTTTTTATCCGCTTTTAGAAAATATATTATTCGATAATGGGCGAGGTATAAATAATTTTGGACATGATTGCGTTGATATGATGATTATGATATTAGAGTTAGGTTATACGTGTGTCTTTTTGTGTGTCTTGTGTGAATTATTGGATAATGTATAAAGTTTGGAAAAATATATTGTTATTATGTTTGTCAACTTCATATATTCCAAGTTATTATATTGATTAAAAATAGTTTTATTTTATCAAAATTATATATTATTGTAACGTTAGAAGATTAAATTCCGGAATACTTGAGAAAATGTGTTCGTTGATTACAATAATGTTCGTCTTTCATATAGTTCTGGCAATTGTGTGATTGAATGGAATCAAAAGTACATGGAAAAAGAAAAAGAGGAAAGTAGAATATAAATAAGAAGTATAATGATAAATTAATACTCATTTTTAAATGATGAATGAT
>NW_006263515.1:119406-127487 GCF_000469605.1 Apis dorsata | reverse complement strand
AAAAAAAAAAAAGGTATTTCACATTTTTTAATTGAAAATGAACGCCAATTACATGTGTAATCGAGTGTAAAACGACGTGGAAAATGAGTATTGTACCGATTGATATTTTCAATTGGGCAATATGAAAATTCTCTATGAGGCACATGGTATGATCACAATAATTGAAAAAAAAAAAAAAGGAACAAAACTTTTCTTATTCAGTAAAAAAGTGGTGCAAAAAGTTTTTTAATTTAAGAAATCTATAAGAAGATTACATTTTAATAGAATTTGTTCATATACTTTCACAAACATTAAATGTATACATTCAAGTTTTAAGTAAATTGGATTTTATTATTTTTATTGTCTCTGATTTTAAAAGAAGATGTATCACGAATATAATTAAATTTAATTTGACCATAATTTTCTTTTGTATTGCTTTTTTTACTTTGAATCTGTACATTATAATGATTATTTTCTTCAAATTGTAAAAATGAAATGGTTTAAAAAATCTGAAATCTCGATGAAAAAATGAAAAAATTAATCACTGCACCATTCGTCTTCGTATCGCAATATTTTTGTTTTTAAATTTTCCATGTAGCAAACAATTTACGTATCATATGCATGCATGCACATGTATTTATATATATTGATTGATAAATCTCTCTGTATATGAAATTTAAATTAAATTAAACTTTCATTCCCATAGTTTTAATAATTTTAAACAATTATAACATAAATATTGAATAAAATCTTCTTCTCTTTTTTTAATTTCAAATATGAGAAAAAATAAAACAAAAATAACAAATCTTTGATATTATAAATAAATAATTTAAAAAACGAAGAAGGAAATTTTAAAAAGTGCTCAGCATCTTAAGTGCACAACATATTTTTGATTTATCCCATCGATTTAAATTAAAACAAATTTAAAAAATTATATTATATACCGAGTGAAAAAAAAGTTTTTTTGAAAATTTGTCTCTATGCTTCTTCGTGCAGATATGGTTACTCTTTGTGGGTAAAACGTAGTTGATATTCCATATGCAAATTACATTACGAGTATTAGTTTTAAAGCGTTCACTGTTAGTTCAAAGAATTCCTTTGTACCAAAGAGAGTTATTCTTGCAACGGACAAAAATCCGGTGTAAGAAATAATTAATAAATTGCTTTCGCGCTCAGAATATTCAACATGGCGCTAATTAAAATTGCAACATCACTGAAATATTTGTTTTTATCCATGTATTCACGAATATAATAACGTCACAATTTTATGATTTCGTATTCCATTTCCTCGAAGCAAGTTACCTTTCTCGTTCTTTCCATTAACTTTTATCATTATTTCCATTTCAAAATAATCTTCGATCGTGCTTTTAAAACATTTTAAATTTTAAAATATTCAAAATTTTTCAATTCCTTAAGCGAAAAACGATCTGCGAATATAAAATTTTGATCCAAGTTTTGAGTTATCATTTAGAAGAATAAAGAATTATTTTTTTTTATAATTCTATCTTCCTCTAAATTTTTTCTTTAATAATAATGTATTCGAAAGATTATTATTTTTTATCGTATTTATATTTCACTGCGAAAATATAAAAATACTTTTCTATAGAATTTAAGTCTAATATTCCTTCTCATACTTCTTGTACAAGAAAAACATTATTATTATTTTTCAGAATTTATTTCCTTTTCACATCAAACAAATACTTTTCATCTCGAATAAAAAGTGTCCAACTTTGATTCGGATCTTGAACGATACCACGAAAAATAAAATACCACGGAAACCGTGGAATGGAACACGTGCACGCATACACCAATATAGACAGCACAACGAACATCAATCACTTTCTTTCGCTTTTCTTTTCTCTTGGTTCATCAGTTAATAGGAGAGAGAGAGAGAGAGAGAGAAAACCCTTTGAGTAATAGAATACGCGCAGGAAATAGAATATATATATATATATTCCTATATATGCTTTATACACGAAGTTGAATCGACCAAAGGATTAAAGTATTACGGAATAAGTGAAACGTATTGCTCAAATACCATCAAGAATTTCTCCTGTCCCCTTTCCACTTGCTTTTCCGCAACGACGGCCATAAATCAGAATTTCAAAGTTATTCTCTCTCTCTCTCTGTTCTCTTCTCCTTTTTATCCCACTCGTGCAGCCTCGGTATTTAAAGTTAAGCCCCGCGTAACGATTCACGGAAAATTAACTTAAGCCGACTAGTCGTCGTTACATTAAGGCACGAGTGCAAAACGGGGTACGGGGATTCTCTTTAATTGCACTGTGTCTGCCACCGTCGTTCTTTATGTTTAACGCTCTTTGAAACGATACCTTTAATCCTTATCCGTTGCTAAATATTCATACCCGTTTCGCGTCAACAACGTGTTGTTGGCGATGGGCACGACATCTGGCTCGCGCATGCGCGCGCATGCGCCAAGACGTCCCAAGTATATTTCAAAATGGCGGGAAGATAAGGTGAAATTCCATTTATCGTCGAACGAGAAAAATATGTTTGCACGATCAAAAATGATCAGTTATATAACAAGATTATTTTAAATGTGTTGATTGCGATGTAAAAAAATTTAAATAACAAGAATCAATTTTAGAAATTTTTTGTTTTAAAAGTATAATTTAATTATTAATGTATTTCATATACATTATTTATACGAATCTATTGAGAGATAAACATGAACATCAGACTGTTCATATAATATGAGTTCACTTAATTAACTATACTTAATTAACTTTTTCTTTCGATTAATAGGAATTCGCGTTTATATAGCATCTGGATAATAATAGTTTTGAACGATTTACACATTATTTTACTATTCTTTCATGGACAACTCTTTCAACACGAATTTAATTGAGAATAATAATATACACATCATCAGTCATTGAATTAATTTAAAGAAAAATAAACAAAATAGTAAAACAGTATCGAAATTATTTACATTAAAATTAATCCAATCAACAAATTCTTTTCTAAAAGAGGACAAAAATCTTATCCATCGAGCTCGATGTTGAAGGATTAATTCCAATGAGAGAAACACCAACAAATTTTGTTATCCAAAATGTATTTATGCTTTTTGCGAGAAGCAAAAATCGTTAGTGGTATCGTCATGTTTGTCGTTAACTCTCCGACAGAGTTATAAACTGCGGAGCACAAGGGGCGCATGCAAATGGCTGGTTTTACCCTGTGTCGACGACCGACCGCAAATTTCTTCGCTCCAGACGCAGTGTATCTAGGGGAATACGTCAGACAACCGGGAAATTTCTTTAAACGAAAAGTGTAACGCGTGGTGGCGGATTAAGAAATTCCATCCCTTTATTAATTTCATTCACTCTTCCCTCAAATTTATTTTATAAAATGCAGCATGAAAAGGGATTTGAATTTATGGGATACACGAGAAAGAAATAAGATTTTTTTTATCGTGATAATAATAATAATAATAATTTCTTTCTTTCACTTAAGGCCTCCAATCGTTGTGAAGTTTTTTAATTTCTTTTATTAAATGAAAATAATCTTTATATGCTTGCATATATCATTGAAATCAAGATTCAAAAATCAAGGCATTAAATATTATTGAATTAATAAGATTATAAGTACTTTCTTTTAAAAATTTATTATAAATAGAAAAAAGTATTTTATTAAATAAAAATTGCTGCTTTGATTTGGTGCAAGTAGATTGTGGACATTTTTTATGAATACGAATACGGAATTTAAATAGAGATCTGTGTCACCTATTTATTTTTGCATCTCACGTGTATTTTGATATATGGAAGAACATTTGTATATGCGGAGAAGTATACATTCTTGAAATAATAAATTCATGGAATTTTTATGTGCTACTTTTCTTTTCTTTTTTTTATAATAAAATATTTAAATCCATCTCAAATTTTTTTTAGTATTCTAGATTAATGATTCTGGAATTATAATTTGCAAAATCGAAGAAATTTAATAATTAAAAGATCATAATTATAAATTTTATTTGTTACTTATATTATTATATTAAATATCTTGGAAATAAATTTCAATAAATTTTAATAATAATATTTATTTACTAATTTTTGAAATATTATTTCACATAACAATTTTCTATAATTTCAAAGTTAAATATAAAAATGATTTTCAAAAAATATCAGAATCACCACCATTGTTACTATTTTTCTAACAATAATATTTTTCCAATGATGAATAGCTCGGAGGCACAAATGCAAAGGTTTGATTTCGTATTCTAGGTTCGACATCTTGCATAAAGGGAACGATTTCGGTGGCCCACGGTTAGAACGCAGTTGCCATAAATTCTTCGTGCATGGCCGAGGAAAAGATGGTTAAAATAAAATGAAGTAACGATGGAAGATAAATGGAGGAGGGAAAATCGGGAATGAGAATCAGGATCACGTATCCCGCAACTATAATATTCGCTTTTGTTACGTCGGGTGTTCGCCAACTATGCATACGAACGAACGTTTTCGGCTCGTTTTCTCGCATCCGTGGTCGCGTATTGCAACGACATTACAATTTAAACGCGATTATTCGACAAACACCTGCGGTAAAACATTGTAGAGAGCGTAAAATGTAACCAAATATTAATGCAAACGCAATAATACCGTAGAACGTTTATTTGAAATTTATTCAAATTTGTGCCAATAAGGAATTGTTATATGTTAAATATAACCAAATTAGGAAACATTGTAATTTAAGTTTCTACAGGTATTTTTGATTTTTTAATTTTAATTTCAATGGTATGAAATTTAGTTATATTTCATTTTACTATTTAATATTATAATTTTAAAAATGTTAAAAGAACAAAATCTTTTCAAATTTTTTGAATAACAATCAAGATATAAATACATTGAAAGATACTTAATAAAATAAAAATAAAAATACTTTTTCCTATTTATAATAAATTTTTAGAAGAATTTTTAGAAGAAAGTACTTATAATTTTATTAATTCAATAATATTTAGTGCCTTGATTTCTTAATTTTGATTTCAATGATATATGCATATAAGATGGATATAAGATGATAGAGTAATTATATAAACTCTCAAAATGATAAATTTATACTTCACATTTTTTAATATATTATAATTTTAGAAATTCCAGAAAAAAAAAATCTTTTCAAAAATCTTTTTTGAATAACAATCAAGATAAATTTAAAGATACTTAATAAAATAAAAATAAAAATACTTTTTTCTATTTGTAATAAATTTTTAAAAAGTTTAATCTTAAACTTAATTCAATAATATTTAGTACTTTTGAATCTTGATTTCAATGATACATGCATATATAAATATGCATATATAAATGATACATGCATATATAAAAGATTAGAACTAATAAAGTAATTATATAAACTCTCAAAATGATGAATTTAATATATCTCATATTTTTTAATATACTTACACTCTTATTAATTCAATAATATTGTTTATATATAATTAATATATTGTTAATATATAATGTAGTTAAACAAAAGTATTTATCTTAAAAATTACAAAAATCCATGCATTCCTCTTCAGAGATATAACCATTTAAAATGGATGAAACGAGTACGCTTATGAATAATCTTCCTTTTCAAACTAAAGCTTCACGTTCAAATGTTATTACCAGTGTACAGACTTTAAAGAACCACATGCAACACATATTCCCTTTGTTCCTCTCTTAACCACGCCAATAATACTTGACTTACAAAGTCTTACCTTATACTTATATACTTACAAAGTGTGCATTGTACATACAAAGCAAGGGAGGAGTAAATCGTGGCAACAATATTCAAAGTGCTATATAAAAATTATAGGACAAATTATAGTTTATAAATTTCATATTACTTCAACGTTGTATTTTTCATTCAAAGAAATTACTTCAATTACGTTACATATAATTATAATCGAAACAATAAAATAACAATCGAATCGAACAATCGAACTTCTTCTAAATTCTAATATTTAAAATACAATTATTTTATAATTAAAAAAAAATCGATACCTTGTATAAACGTGTTATAACAAAATTAAACAAATAATTGAAAAATTTTGAAATTTGAAGAATAAAAACAAAATTTCATCCCCTATTGCATTACTATTATTTCAATCACATCGACAAATAGTCACGCAGAGTTAACACAGAATTTCAGAAAAATATTATTATTTATCCCAGTAGTAATATTTTATCCAAGACAATTCGCGCTACCTGACTTTCCATCGTAATATATTATTCAGGGGCACGCAGAGTTCCCAAGAATGCGATTGGCCATGGGCCAAAGATTCTCAACGACCGACTGTCTACGCGACAGCTCTCGACAATACTGGACGAATGTGCATATCGTGTACGTATCCGACTTGTCCTCGATTATTCACGACCACCCGCCACGAGTAAACGTGGAAAGCGTATATACATCATCCGATTCGATTTGGGGATCAGATTTATCCTGTTCTCGATTATTAAGGATAATTGCCAATCGTCGAACATTTTCCTCTACGTGTTCCCTTTTGCTGTGATACAACTGTGATTGCGTATAATGTGTGCAAGATGATGGAAAAATATAGAAATTTTATTTTTATGTTTTTATATTTTTATATTATTTTATATTATTTATATTATTATTATATTTTTATTCGTGAATAATAAGATATATATAAGATATATTATGTTATTTTAATACTATTGTATTATAATTAAGTCAATTATTATTCTTTTTTTTTTGTTCACAGGTAAGAAATAAAGGGAGATCATGTGGGAATAAATCGACAACATAGAAGGCTAATTCAAGGTTTAAATATTAATATTTATATATTGTATTTTTTTTCTTTTCTAAATCCAATATTAAAATTTAACACGTGATTAAGAAAATAATTTTGATTTCCGATTTCAAAATAAATCTTTGAACAAATAATTCGATCTCTCATAACGTAATCCTTCTTACTTAAGTGAGTACAATTTAATTTTTCAACGAAGCTCAAAATCGAGTAATAAAACGATCGAAACAGCGATATTTTCCCCTGAAAATCTCTAGAAGAAGAAGAAGAAGAAGAAGAAGAACAGAATTCCTGTGCACGAAAGTACGGGATAACTGGATATTATTCGTCCGGAGAGGAATGCATCCTCCCCTCCACTCCTCTGATGCCGATAAAATTGTTCATTTACCCCACGATATTGTATTTACCCGAGCCAGAGCAAACTACCGCGTGAAACTTTGTCGGAGGGGAGGGGGGAGGATAGCAGGCACGTGCCACTCGTGAGACTGCGATATCGCGGAAGAAACTCCACCGGCTAGACCTGCTCTTACACATCCTCGCCGCCCCTCCCTCACGTTTCCCTGAATAATTAAAACTTTGGATAACGAAATTTCACGGTGAATGTGCACTATTCGCGGGAATAGGAGGAGACGATATTATAATTAACGATTCGTGTCGCGTGATCTCCTTCTTCTTTTTTTTTCTATTCAATTTTGTCACGAGATTGAGAAATTGAAAATGAAATTGAATTTATTTCTTTGGTTTTGTTAAGAATTGGAGTTTTTTAATTATTTAAGAAGGTGATATCGAATTAATATTCTTTCATGATAAAATATGTTTGATTGGGGAGAAAAGATACTTTTTTATATCGAAATGTATTAACTTTTTGAGCTCCAATGGTGACTTTTATGCATCACTCGGATCAAATGCGACAATATTTATTAATGTTCGATTTTTTTAAAATATCACTGTTTACGTTTAAATAAACTGTTTATGTTTAATCTTATGGTTAGATTTTTTAGATCCTAAATTAGATTGTATATCACGGATCGAATCACATTTTCGACGTTGGTCCGAGTTTGACAATGGTGGGAATAGAAATATTATTTTCAAAGTTTTACAATTTTGGAATCCAGTGAATGAAATTAATTTGATTTTTCGTTTAAGAAATTAACGATAGAGATGAAAATAGAGATATAGTGTAAGAAGAATATAAAATGAATGAAAAATAAGAATAAATGGTGAATGTGAGAGCCTCGTTATTGAAATTGTAAGGTTTGATAAAATAAGAAAGGTGGAAAACATCAAACAACATTTTATCACTATATACTTGCCCTGACAAATCGAGGATGCATCTTGGTAG
>NW_006263515.1:105866-119161 GCF_000469605.1 Apis dorsata | reverse complement strand
TATTAAAATAATACACGAATAACACAATATAGACTTTAATATTCGACAAATATTTTCTCTCTTTACTTGTAAAGATACATAAAATATTAAAATATAAAAACTTTATACGTTTAAATCATTTTAAGTTAGCCAAGAAATTCACAGAACAGCTGCAAAAAATCGTGTGTAGTTGTTGGTTCGTTAAAAAAAGCATATAAAGCATTCTGCTTTATCTGTATTAAGTAAACACTAATACACCGATACACTTGTCAGCATTATTTCTTTCTTCTCATAGACACGTGCCTCTATTACCAAAAATCCATACAGACACGCCACATATATACAATAAATAAACAATATCATATTTAAGTGCCATCGATCTATTAATACACTGTTTTAACGCACAAATAACGAAATTTATTTTTCTCTGTCCAATTATAATCACTCTACGAAACAACGATCCACTTAGTGGCCACTCAGTACTTTAATCATTATCTCGTAACGTAGACGGGCAATTCGTCGCACTCCAGCTTATAACTGTCGAAAGGCTTGTTATTGTGTATTGTGCACGGCCATGTGAGCGTAGAATATGAGTGCAAAAAATCGTGTGGAGTTATTGGTTCGGCCGAGCAAAAAAGGCTTGAAATACAAAGGATTAACGACTGTAATTGCATAAAATTGTAATTAAAAAAAGCGTAAAAATAAAAATATAACGATTCGATTAATTCTCGTCTTTTTAAATTTTTAAAAAATTCATCGATTGATGCTGAGATGGATGCTAACTAGGCCATCCACTCTATAACACGGTTAATTAATTCGATCAATCGTGATTCATAATCAAGTCTTGATTAAACCATTATATAATAATCGTAATTGATTGGTCAAAATAGATAATTAATGGTTAAAATTAATCCGTTTGAAATTCTGATCTTAAAAATATTTGAATATTATTAAATCTGTTATAAATTTATAAATATAATCCTGTTCTGCGATTCTACACACAGATTAAATGTAAATATTTTCGTTTCAACATTTGTTTCAATAATCGGTTATTTTAAAAGTAAGAAATTCCACGTTCTATATAAATTTGACGTTTATCACCTGGTTGCACCCTGTTTCCGGTCTTCCTACTTCTGCAGAACTTGCACTTCTATTCTACGGGACCATTACTCATACCAGGGGATTCCTTTGCTCGTGCTTGCACAAGACGGTCAATATCAATATTTCATGCTGCTTTTAACATCGTTTGTGTTAAAGAGATTCGTATATATATAAATCATAATTTTTATCTTACGAATAATTCGTTATAAGCGGAAATATAATTCGTTCTTTCTCGTATATACAATTTAAATTCATCATAAAAAAGAAAAAAAATAAGAAAAAAAGAATGAAGAAAATATTTCATCCATTGGCTATGCGTGTCCATTTCCAGTAAATTGATTACGTTTTTCACGAAGCAGCTCGATACCGATGTTACAAAGTCCAGAAAACTTCTGACCTAAAGTTCTTTAAAGTCGAGAAAGTTGTTGATTTTATCGAAAGAAGTTCAGAAAGAGAATTTTCTCTCTCTAAAAAAAAAAAAAATAAATAAATAAATAATTCAGTAATAAAGTTCCTTTTCCCATTTTAGGTTTTTAGCTTAACGTTTACAAATTCTAATTTGTATATACTTGCCCTCAATCGCCATTTTAAAAAAAGTATCCACGAATATTCCAATGTATTTTTTTTTTTAAATCACGAATATTATATATTTATATAATATAAAATATTTAATTTAGATACACATGTATATATTAATATACAAGAATTAAACGATCTTGTAAAATCCACTTGTGGATTTATCTTTAAGATTGATGTCGAAATCTAATTTAAATTTTGTTAAAGCTCCCACACACAGTTCTTAGAACCATTTACAGAGATGGTTATTCAAATTTGTCCCCAATTTCTTCGATTCAATGATCATCCATAAATTATTAATCGACGTCTCACACGTTTCTTTCTCCAAACAATTCAAGATTGAGCAGAATCCAAAGCCTTTGGAATCGAATCGCTTTCTAATAAAACTAGGAGAGAGAGAAGGGGAAGTAAATAGGAAGAAAGTCTGGAAAATCGTTTTTTAGAGCGAGCAATTGTCCAATTAAAAGTCCTCTGATGGGTGTGCGCGCAGAAGTTTGTCCACTCCTAGTATCGCTATGAAAATTCGAGGGGGCGTCTTTGTTTTATAACTCGTTAGTCACTTCGTGCGTAGGTCATCGGCAATTAAGTTTGTTGCTCCATGCGTCCATTGTGTATCTTTACCATCGTTTCGATTCCAAGAACGAAAATACGATCGTATTATTGAGAAATATTATTTTTCAACGATTATAAAATTTGTTCAAATTTGGTACAAAGAAATCCAACATTGGTTCAGAGCCTTCAGAGCGAAACGAATATTAAAAGTTTCTTGGATAAAAAGAAAGACTCGATTTAATGTAATTCTTCTTCGGATCGAGAGAGATCTAAATATTTCTAAAATAATTTTTAGAATATTTCGAAAGAAAATCTTTTGAGTTTGATCGACTACGATATTTCACCACATGAGCGTGGAAAATTTTAATTACGAAGAGTTAATCGGCCGTTGCGTGAACTATGTAACTTCAATTTAATTTACCTTTCTGGGTAACAATACGCGCGAGAAAATTGCAAAATAAAATAAAACGGAGTTGTAATTATAGTGGCGTAGAAAGCACTGCGTTAAATAGTAATTTAAACTTATTCGTTTACTTCTAGGTAGAAAAAAGAAAAAGGGTGTGCAATCGTAACGAGCTGTAATTGTGCTCAAATTTAAAATACACTGGAATATTATGAGGACAAAAAGCAAAAAAGAAAAAAGATTTATTTCGAACAAATGAAGTTGAAGTACGACTGCTCGTTCGTTCGAAGCACGATGTAGTCTCGTTATAATTTCGTGCAAATTATCCGTGAAATTGTTCAAAAAAAAATTCGAACTCCCGAACACATTAACACTTGTAGTGTCATATTATAATAATTTCACGAAATGGTAAGTTTAAAATATTTCGATATAAAAGTTTCCATTCTCGCCACGGAAAAAAGAAAATTTCCAATCAAATTATATTCTCCATTTTTCCTTTTCTTTATTCGACTTTAATTTATTTATTATCATGTGTAAGCAAATTATCATTTGAATAAATAAACACAATTTCATTTTTACGTTTCTTCTCTGTCCATCATACAATCCATTTACATATTAATAAATTAACAAATATATAAAACACGTATAAGCAGATACATTTCTCTAACCAATTTATAATTTGACAAAAACAAACAAATAAATACGTACGTATTCTTCACGAATAATAATTCTTCTCACTATTTCCTTCTTCTCCTTTTCCTCTTCTATCCTTATCCGTTCGACATTTTCTATCCAGCTTGTCCAAGAAAAAAAAAGAGGGCAAAAAACATAAACAAATAAAGAATACGTACGTATTCTTCGCGAATAATCTTCTCGCTATTCCCTTCTTCTCCTTTTCCTCTTCTATCCTTATTCGTTCGACATTTTCCATCCAGCTTGTCCAACCTTGCTCAAGAAAAAAAAGAGCGCAAAAAACGTAGAAATTCGCTCGGTCACCTCCGCATAATGTTTACAATCTCGTTACACGACTCGATACAAATTGGCAAGGCGAGAAACCTAGTTGAATTATTATCTACGCCCGGATGGGAATTAATAGCGTGATAGGTACGTGGCGGGCGAACGGCCATAAAATTGAAATGATAAGAAACGAAAACGATAGGAGAAAGGCGAGAATTCGCGCAACACGTGGTTTGGTTAGTGTTTAAATCAACGCTCGATGATTTTTCATCCGAGCGTGGAATAATCAGTGTTGCCAACACGATTTTACAGTTCTTTGCATTTAGACCATTTGGCGTGTCTTTTACACACCGGTCACGGTGAAACCTGGCGGTTGTGGTGTTGGTAATTTTATGCACGTACATCTATTACGACCGGCTTGCAATCAGTCTCGTTTGTGCCGTAAAACAATGGGGCCGAAGTTGGCGTCGATCAGCCAATACAAATGGCGCCTGTGCATTCTTAACTCGTCTAAACCTATGTGACGGAATTTCGATTAAAACTTTGTTAATTGAACGATCCGACCGACTTTTCTCTCCACACTAGTGAGATCATCGAGATGAAATGAATAACGATATAATGATTAATCCAAGAGAATTAATCGAGCTCAACGTATCGAGATAAGATTGGATATCGAATAATTTTCTTTCTATTAGGTTAGGTTAGGTTATACGATGTGAAGAAATCAACGTGAAGAAATATAGCAAAATGGACGAAAGTAATTAATGTGAATATTGTGTAAATGGTAGTTAAAATGTTTTTTTTTTTTTTTTTAATATTTTAAATGAAACATTAATTGTTTGTTGTCGAGCACAAGCAAAGAAAAAGTAAATCAAATATATATTTAAATTGATAACAAAAATCATAAGATTTTTTTTATCACAAGTTTAAACTTGGAAAGTGAAAATTCAAAGATTTTTCGAATTCTAGAAAAATCATCAATTCCTGATAAATTTAAAATAAAGCTTATGTAGCTTATAAATTTTAAATGATGATAAAAAGTGCAGTGATATAAATTTATTCAAATTAACAATGTAACTCGATTGATCAAACAAGAATGATATCAATTGATATGATGACGTGAATTAAAATACTTTTTTTTTTTTTTAATTTAAAAGAAAGGAAAGTTGTTGAAATGAAGATCGTGTCGCAAAAAAAAAAAAAGAAATTGAAATTTGTTCTTGTTTTCAACTTGATTGTGCGTTATTACCATTAATATGAACGTTGTCTCGACACAAAATGGGAATGCGAGTTTAATTAAACGTTTCCATAGTTACTAATTGCACACACTTTCTCCAAACCGCGGCAATAATTCTTGTGTGTTAATTACCGTTCATATCTGAGATCACTATTGTGCATTTACTCGGCGATCAACTTAAATTTAGATTTAAATGTGGATGACGCGAGTGAATTATAATTAAACGAAACGAATATAGATTAATAATTAATAATTAATTAATTGGAAATTGGCTACTGGTTATTAAAATGTGTCCAATTTGAAAATTTGAAAATTCTTTGAGAATTAAAATAAAAGTTAAGTTTCTTCTAATCATTTTCCATTGGATGCAGTACTATACTCCTTGGACAACGTGGATTTAATTCTTAAGATCTTTAGAATTATCTACCGTTATATGGTTCTCTGGACAAGCTAATTTAAAATTCAAAGTAGATTACTACTGCTTGTAACAAACTTTTTGCCAGTCTGGTTTAAAACAAGGCTTGTTGTGTAATTCGATTCGTACAAAGAATTGTAAAGCAGGAGATAAAAGATTTTTACAAATTAATATTGTGAATCGTTTATTTTGCAAACGATGATCTATTCGAATATTCCTTTATCGAGTTCTTTCCAATAAATTTTTAGGATTATTTTGCAAAGGAGAATATTCTATTAACTTTTTAACAGGGTTTGTGTCAATTTTTCAGTTTTTTTTTTTTTTTGAATTGGCGAGAGATTTGACGCCTTTAGAAAAGAAGGGGTTTAAAAGTTGAGGGAAAAAAGTAATTTTTAAAAAAGAAAGTCGTGTGTGACTGGCATATTTCAAAGTCATAAAGAAAAAGTCCTGCACTTTTTCATTGCGACTTTGATGCTAAAGTTTCTTCATCACGTGCAGTTTTCTTTTTTCAAATAAAGTATTTGCGAGAAACATTTTTATTTTTTTATCCGATATTGTTTTTCAGACGGAATTATTTATATGATATTACGCTTTAAAAAATTTTATTTAATATATTGAGTTTATCTCGATCTTCGAATTTTTTGAATGCACAATTATCCTGAAAAATATTCAGATATATATAATTTATAAAAATAAAAAAAGGAAAAAAAATATATTTTAAATTTGCAAAAATATATTGCAAAAAAGTGTCACTATCTCTATTAAAATAAAAATATAAAATTGAAGAAGTAATAATATTTTTTCATTAAAGAAAAATAATCAAGTAAAATTATTTAGTATAAGAATAATAAATAACTTTTCTTGATAATAAAAAATAACTTTTGACGTATCCAATTGTTTAAAAAATGTTATTCGTTAAAATCGAATCACTAAATTTTAAATTTTATAAACTGCTTGAATTTGTAAATTGTCATTTTTCTGTCTATTTTCATCCAACTACTATACATATATATATCTTTAATACATTGCAAAATATTTTTTTTATCTCATTTTTATCTCTTTTATATTATTTTAGATATAAAGCATATATATAAGGACAGATATCAAACTGTCTGATATATCTTCCATATTTTCACTTGAAGCTCGATAACGAAGTAGGAATTTCGAATCTTACAAATGGATTCGGAGATCAAAAATTGATTAAACGTGTTTGCTAAATATATTGAATTTAGTGGACGTGTTTCGCGTTCCACCTTGCGTCAGTTTGCAAAATTGGATCGCGATAGGAAATAGTTCGCTTGATTTACGAGATCTGAGGGTAAAACCTTGATTACAAGACTCGGCTTGTTGAACGGTAGTCGTGTTGCTTATTGTCGATAGACTGGTTCGAGTGTTATTCGAAACGAGACTCGGTGTTGCTTGACGTTCGAAGCGAGACTCGTTTGGTTGGTAACCTTGTTAAGATTGATAGATCTTTGATGAAATCTTAGAAATCTTGTACAATGGAACGCTGTGGTTTGGATGTTGAAAATCTTTGATACTTTTAGATACTGTATTTCATGGAAAATTTTAAAAAATGTGTCTGTTATCATTTGAGATTTGTGAGCTTGTCACAGCAAACAGAAAATTTATTTTTTGTTCTATATTCACGAATTTCCATAATATTTTGATTTTTCTTCACATTTTATTTCTAGATTGATACTTATCAAACAACAAAAATCTCTCTAGATTTAAACCTAAACTTTGTTTAATTTAAAAATTAAAACAAAGGTATAAGTTTCGTTTTGAAATTGTCAGATCCATCCAATAGTGCTCTGATTGATAATTTATACTCTAAATATTGGAAAGTATGGAATTTGTATTTAAAAAAACATCGATAAGAAAACACTTGTGAGAAAGAGATACGAGGAACGAGTCATCTGGCGGCGAGAAATCGAAATATCATCAACTCCTACGTTTTCTAACAATATGTTATAAATATTGTCACTGATAATTAATAATAATTATCACTGATGTTGAAATGGAATTATATGCAACAATCACTATATTTAATAACCATATGCCAAAACTTGAAACAAAATTATTAAACTTCAGTTTATACAAATTCTTTATACAAACTACAATATTGATCCATTTCCAAGAAAAAAATCTCTAACTAAAAAACTTCATTCAAAAACTCGTACTTTTCAATTTTCCTCAACTCGAACATCCAAATCCTATACTTCCAACGATCATAATAGATCAACTGACCAACAACAAGAAGAAACGAAACTCCAATATCACGACGATCCTCGGGATCGGAATCGGCCCAACTTGACACACGGCTTCGAAACGAAAGGGTGAACAAGGGGAAAAGGACACACGCGCCTTTATTCCACGTATGATATATGCATCTAGATAGGCGGGGTGCAGGATTAGCAAACCTCGACACCGTACCAACACATTGTTATCCGAGAATATGGGCGGAGAGAGGGGAGGGGGGAGGAGGCTACAAGGACTGAACGTCCACGAGGGATTATCTTGATTCCACGTTACGAGCTCGCTCGTACACCCTTTGCACCCGTTGCGCCATCTGCAACCATCCCTGGAACCGTGTTACATTGAAATCCCGCAAAGTCACTTAATGTCGAATGTCGGCCGGTTTAAAGTCGAGAAACCGTAGCCGGAAACCGGCCAATAAATTCTCGAGATAAGGGGGCGTCTCTATCGCCAAGTGTATGCGAAGGAAATCTCTCTATAGATGGTTGGTTAAACATCAAATATCACGTTCTCGTTTCACGAATCGTTGTTATTGTCGATTAAAAACAATTTTCCAAAACAGACGGTTTGAGAAAAGTTTTTTAAATTAAAATTATTCCCAGTAAAATCTGTAGAAAAACTATTGGTTATCTTTTGATAATGAAAGCTCGAATAATATTTTATGGGCTTTTAGATATCTCATAACACATCGATTACATAATTTGATATTTTCTACAAAAAAAAATTATTCAAGTCCAAAAATTATTAGTTAGTAAAGAGATACAATTTTTTTTTATTTACAATTTTAAAATTATAAATTTCAAATATTTCTTAGTTGTTTTTCTAATATGTTAATATTTTTTTATAAGAAAAATTAGTATTTTTTTTAAAAGCAACTTCTGAAATATTTTGAAATACTGAATCACACTATATATTGTTAAGTAAAATCGCTCTATATTATAATTGATGACAAACTATTGCCAAAAAAGGGAGGCAACTTACAAATCAAATATGGCGGTCACATCTTCGAATCTTTCACAAGTGTTACAATATTTTCTCCGGGACAGTAGGACAGTTTCAGAATTCGGCTCCATCAATTACTGAATGATTCTTCGAAAAATAACAAGATCATACCCATCTTGGTAACATTAGAAAACAGTGAAACAGATATGATAAAAAACATTGGAAAGAACTCTCAATTTCTGCTGAAAGAAAAAATGAAATCATCCTTCATCGCGTTATAAATCTTATTTACAAAGAAGAAGAAGAAGAGGAAGACTCCACGTGTTCGTTTGCGCCACACACTCGACACGCCATCGAGTTTTCTAACTCGCGATCGTGTCGCTCATCTCGCGTCTCTTTCCCTCGCCCGGTGGGACACGATAGGTCTGTCTTTGGTACGTGATGCGCTTCTGTGACACGTTATCGCGTCCGGATAACCGTGGAGGAATTTCTGTTTCGCGACAGACGCGACACGCGGCGGATTCGAGTGTCGGTTAACGGCTGGGAACTACATAGTTTGAGAGTTCTCTTACTTAGAGCTCCCCTCACTTCGACCGGTTTCCCATTGTTTTATTCGTTGGAAACGAGCAATCACTGGATGTTTTATTCGATGTATTTGTTTTTTTTTCATTTTTTTTAATTTTTTTTGGGTTTTTTACTATGTAGTTTTTGTATTGTTATTTTTTTTTTTTGTGATTTCAGAAATGTATACTTTTATAATTCCAACGTTGTGTATTTAATACAATGGAGATATATGTAATAGTATTACATCGATCGATATAATAGGCCAATATTGATTTAAGTGGGACGATTGGAGAAAATTGGAGAAATGGTTCTTTGTTTGGGGGCTTTTGAAAGGCGGAAGATCAATTGCTGTGTCTCGATTCAGAAGAATCATAGATCAAAGGTAATCGAAATCTGATAAAGTGTTAAGATATATCTTTGGAACACTTTTGGAAAGGTAATTCTAGAGGCCGAAACGAAAATTGAATTTTCATTTATTATTTATTTCGTGTAAATTTTAATTGTTTTTAAAATGTATCTTATATGTCATAAATTTAATCAGAGCTAAATCTAAAGAACTTCCAATGATTGTTCATGATTGAATAATGAAGATTATATTTCTGTCAAGATGATCATAAAATTATAAATTTAACTAGAGATAAATATAAAATATATAGTTTAATGGAATGTAACTATGTTATAATTTCACATTATTTTATCAATATATTAATTAAATTAAATTGAAATTAAATCAATGGAAATTGGATAATTGAAATATAACTGCGAATTTTTCAAAATAATTTCCACTTCAATTTCCAATCGGTATTCACAATCGTGAATCATCGGTCGAAAGAAGATTAATGTAATTCATGCCCCGTTAAATTCGGTATGGAATGACGCGACATCATCCTATTTGCTCTTCCTTAATGCCTTTCGATCTTTGCAATACCGGTTCTTCTTTTGATCGAGATCGAAGCTTAATGTCGATCATGTTACCATCTATATTTCTCAGTTTCTCTAATAATCGAAGACGTTACTTCGTATCTTTTCTGTTTTTTTTTTTTTTATTAGTTTTAATCGAATGTGCAAGCTTTCTGTTCTGATATGTGTTTCAGAATTTTCTGTAAAGAAAATAATAATTATATTTATGAGTATATATACACGAATTTTTTGGAATAATTTTTAAATTCGATTTTCTCAAAAAGAAAAAAAAATAAACAAGATTTTAAAAATTATATTTCATTTATTTTCATGCGTGGAACAATTGTAATTGGAAACAAGCCAGATGATACGTCTAATTTTCATCGATTTTCAAATGTATTTTTGATTTTCGTTTCATTTTCTGCCCACTATCTCTTTAACTATTTAAACATACCATAAATATTTATTATTACTTCTCTCTCCAAAATTTAATCTTCGAAGCAACCAAGCAATGATCGATTAGATTATTTTTTATTTATTGCTAAAGATACTAAATATCATATATATACAAGTAATAAAATTTTTCATTCGTAATCTGATTTCGCATAAAATAGAAAACGTTCGAGAGTTGAGAAGTCGATAGAGTTTTTTCAGTTCTTCCCAAAAGTTAAGCTGATATTCGAAAATAAAAAAAAAAAAAATCTGGAAAGATTTAATTTTTAATCGTCGAGGTTTATAACGTTCATTCAATTTCTGCTGTTCACGCGTTACTAAATTATAACAATTACGTGGAATGCACGATATAATTTGAGACAGGAAGCGTATTTTGAGGGTTTGCTCGAGCATCTCTCATGCTAAGCTATAAAAGGATTAATTCCAGAATTAGTGGATAATTAGCGCAGTTTGACCTCCTTCTCTGACTCCTCTAACAGCTGCAATTTATTTGAAGATGCTGTTAAGTTAACTTCTTCTTCTTCTTCTTTTTTTTTAATAATCTTCTTACATTATATTTTCACTCAATCTGTTTCTTTCTACCATTTTCGTCCATCTTATTTTCGTTCCTCTGCTTCTCCATATTGACACGTGCGTACATAGAGATATCTCGTTTTATTGCTTTTTTTTCGACTCGGTCGACGACTCAAGGAATTAAAAAATGTTCGAAGCAATAATACGAAAAGGCGAAAAGAAATTGTCGACAAAAAAATGTTAAAGTCTGTTCATCGAGTAGAAAAAGAAGCGAAATCAGATATAATTCGGCAAATATAATTTCACAAAGCAGAATGCTTCACCAGATATCATATTTTGGCAAGCATTGTTCAAATTTGTAAAGTAAATAATAATTAATTTCGATTTAATTTTATTTATATGATAAATATAATAATTAAAATGTAAAAAAGTCTACATAAGAAGAATACTTTATAAATGTGAGTTAAAAAAAGCATATATGCATGGTATACTTTTTTTTAGAGTATTAAAAAATATGAACGAGGTGTGTTAAATCACTGATAATTTTTTTGTTAATTAATTTGAAATTGATGTTGAATCGATGATAATAATTTCGATGAAATTTGAATTAAATTCAAACAAAAAAAGAAGATTTCCTTTCAAGTTTTTCAAAGTTAATTCCAAAGACGCCAATAATAATTTTATTTATTCATTTATTTATTTTTTATTAATTTTCGACGAAAGGATATTCCGATGTTTCTTTTGAAACAAAGTTTTCAATTACATATACATTTCATGTTCAAGCAAATCAAGATTTTCACATTTTTCGAATGATTTTTAAAAAAGATTCACTAATCATGACAAACGAAATTATCGATCGAGTAAAAATTTATTTACCTTTAAAGCAGAATTTTCTCTGACGATAATTAGGTACATCAAAGTTGTAATTGTGAAAGAAAAGTTCGTTTATTCGCTATTTAGTCGATCGCTTTTATTATACACCTTCGGTAATTTACAGCAAATATACGCCCCTCCCCATTAAACAATAATACAATTATGTCGTACGATTAATCAGTCTCGTAACGATTTGTCCGAATCCAGAACAATCCAATCTCTTACAAGTTACTTTTCTGTATTCCAATCGTACAATACATTATTTACTTTCATAATAACTGTACCTTCGTCATTTCCATTATCACTCTGCAAACTAAAAATGAATAAACGATGAATGCAACTAATTATTATAATATCAATGTTAATTTATCGATTAAATTTTTCAAAGAAAAAGAAATTTCGCGATTTAAGAAATGAGATGTGATCCGAGCGAGCTAGGAATGCGAGAACGCCTTTGTGAAGAATAGAAAGGGAGGGGAGACGCGAGACGAGCACGCAAACACCGTATAATTATGCCACACGGAATATTTCCCTCTTCTCGATTCGGTTTCGATCTATAATTCGTCCCGGTTGCGTGGGACAGGCCGTGTTCACCGTGTCCCACGTCTTCGTGCCATAAGCCTCGGTCAAGAGCATCTTTATCCGCGTATAACTGGTACGCGCGAACGGAGCATTCCAATGGCCTGCTGCCTTCGATGGCGGGGAAAAAATTGGACGTTATTACCACCGTGTATATAAAGTAACGATAGCGCTACGATTTTCACGCGTGTGCAAATTTTATACGGATATATGTGTAAAGGGTAGGCGGCATCCTTGAGTAGCTGGAGTACTTGTAAGCTTTGTAAGATCGTTTTATTTTATTAGATTCAATACTTTTGACAATTATGGAAAATGTATTTGTATATATGTGTGTAGTTTTATTTAATAATCCTCGTAATTTAATTCTATTTGTGCGAGGAAAATTTCAATTTATTAATACTAATTTATATATTACCGTGTTTCTTGATCGTATGCAAAATTTATATATCTGCTCGTATGAAAGGTAGATAAATTTTTCTTAATAATAGAAATAACATAAACTAATCGATTTTCTTGTTATAAAATATTAAATATTTATTTAAACATATGATTGAGTAATTTTGATATTGAAAAAAATTGACATTTTAATTTTTATTCATATTCCAATGTGTATATGTAGATACACATGTTGAAATGAAAACAAAATATGCGAAGCGAAATTTATAATATATAACGTTGGAAATAGAAAAGGTCGTATTTCCGTGCAATTATCGGCAGTCGTGCCCGACATTTCGACGAGCGAACACGCGTATAGACGATTTAAATTCGCGAATAATAATTATTATATTTGCTTCTTCAAATTATAATATTATAAATAAAATTGAAAATAAAAATAATAATAAATAATAATAAATAATAATAAATAATAAAATAATAATAAATAAAGAATAAATTGATTTAACATAATAACGTAACAAAATTATATAAACGATCCATAAATTGCAATAACAATAAATAACAATATTTATATTAATTATATAATAATTATATAA
>NW_006263515.1:105349-105587 GCF_000469605.1 Apis dorsata | reverse complement strand
TATATAATTATAATAATTATATTATATAATTATATAAATATTTATATATATATAATTAATATATATAATTTATATTTATTTATTATATTTATATTTATAATATATATGTATTTATATATATTATTTATATATTTTATTATAAATAACAATGTTTTCCGATATTTAAACCTTTAAATTTATCGTAATTTCTCTCCGCCTCGGGAAAATTATCGAGTGAAAAATCAAAGAATGCAATTCG
>NW_006263515.1:103537-105157 GCF_000469605.1 Apis dorsata | reverse complement strand
ACAGATCGCGGAATCGCGGCCGGTAAATCGGTGAACCAGCACGAGAACGTGTATTTCAGAGTTTATTACGATCGTTGGACAGGCGAGCGGGGCTTCCCTACGGCGTGGAGAGTGTCAGAGTCAGGCCAATAAAACGGAACAGGAGGGCACGTAGGTGTGTATAACGGATGGCCGAGAACAGATTTGTTTGACATCGTGCTGCGGCAGCACCTAATAATAAAAGATGCTAATATATCCCCGATGCTGTGGAAACGGAGGAGGAGTTGGGCTGAGGAAGGCGCGATTGAGTTTTGCCTCGTTGGTGGGCCTCGATTCGAGGTTCAACTCGTTGTGCGATTCTTGCGAGAGTGTTTTTCTCAGATTTTCGATCGAAAATCGTGTTTCGAACGATGGCATCGAAAATTAAAAAAAAGTAGAACAATTATATAAAAGTATAAATCGGATGGTATTTATTTTTCAATTTTCGAATAACGAAAGGATTATTTAGAAATGATATGCTGAAATAAAATAATTAGAGATAAGAACAATCGATTTGAATTTATTTCCAATCGAATAAGAAAAGGACTATTATAACTGATATTTAAAGATGATATATTGAAATAAAATATGAAATATTCTATAATTAGAATTTATTATAGTATTATTTTCAATCAAATAACGAAAGGACTATTAATATATAATATAAGACTATTAATATTACTGAAATAGAATAATTAGAAATGTATGGACAATTGACTCGTATTTATTTCCAATTGAATAATGGAAGAACTATTAGAATATTTAAAAATGATATACTAATATAGAATAATTAGAAATATAACTACTATTATTAATTATTATTAATAGTATTATTATTAAGATTTTATTAATATTTAGAAATGATATCCTGAAATAGAATAATTAGAAGTATAAAGACAATCCTATTTATTTCCAACCGAATAACCGAAGGACTATTAGAATATTTAATGATATTAAATATTAGAATATTAAATGATATATTGAAATAATTAGAAATATAGATATTACTAGTATTTAGAAATGATATACTGAAATAAAATAATTAAAAATATAAGGATAATATATTTATTACCTCATATTTATTTTTAATTAAATAATAGAAAGATTATTAGAAATTTATTTAAAAATGATAGAACATTGAAATAGAATAATTATAAATATAACTACTACTACTAATATTTAGAAATGACTGAATAGAATATATTGAAGTAAAATAATTAGAAATATAAAGATAATTGACTCGTATTATAATTCCAATTGAATAATAAAAGGATTACTAGAATATTTAGAAATAATATATTAAAATAGAATAATTTGAAATATAACTACTACTACTAATATTTAAAAATGACTGAATAGAATATATTGAAATAGAATAATTAGAAATATAAGGATAATTGACTTTTATTTAATTCCAATGAAAGGACTACTAGAATATTTGAAATAGAATAACTAGAAATATAACTATTACTACTAATATTTAGAAATGATATACTGAAATAGAATAATTAGAAATATAACTATTACTAGTATTTAGAAATAATATACTGAAATAGAATAATAGAATAATAGAAATTGATTTGTATTTATTTTTAATCGAAT
>NW_006263515.1:99388-103249 GCF_000469605.1 Apis dorsata | reverse complement strand
AATATAACTATTACTACTAATATTTAGAAATGATATACTGAAATAGAATAATTAGAAATATAATATTGCTACTAGTATTTAAAAATGATATACTGAAATAGAATAATTAGAAATATAATATTGCTATTAGTATTTAAAAATGATATACTGAAATAGAATAATTATAATAGAGATATAAGGACAATCGACTCGTATTTATTTCCAAACGAATAAGAAAAGGACTATTATAACTAGTATTTAAAAAATGATATATTGAAATAAAATAATTAGAAATATAAATCGACTCGTATTTATTTCCAATCGAATAACGAATGATATACCGATTTTTCGAATTGATTTCTTATGGATGCAAAAGGAATAGATATAATTATGTTCAGGAACGATTATCATCGATCTGTCGAGGAAAGATTAACCGTTAGTTTTCGAATTGACAACGATAGATCGAATCTAAAGACCGTCCATTTATCTCTCGTGAATGAACGAGTAGTCGATCATCTAACTTGTTTTCCTTACCTAGCTGGATTCAATCCCATGAACTTTATCGCGGTTAGAGAATCGATCTTCTAATAACGGAAGGTTGTTCCATCCGCGTTGGGTCTTTCGAACGTCACGTTCAAAATTTTGAACAGATTGAAGATGATGTCGAGTCAAAAAATAATTTTTGTCGCAATTTAATGTAGCTAATTAATTATTATCGTTGTTATTCCTGTATGTAAATTGAACGAATGATTAATTCGCTTGTTAATTTTCCGCTATACAATGTGACAATCGATGATGTAATAAAATGTCTATATCAATTTCATTATTTTAAGAGGATAATATTGATCGTGCAATTAATTGATAAATAAATTGTAGCAATAAATTAAAATGCCTGTATTCAGAAACTCGTCATTATATAGTTTTAATTATTAGATTTAGAAATAAAGTTTCTACTCCTTTGTATTTGATTTAATGGAAAACCAGAAAAATATTTGTTTATTCCTCTTCTCCTAACTTTCGAACTACGACAAATTAAAAGGATGTCTCAATTTTCAAATTTTGTTACGGATTCGCAAAAAATTTTTTCCTTTCAAATTTTCCATCTTTGAATAGATTAAACTCAGAATTGTGAAAATAGAGATTACACGCTTTTTTTTTTATAAAGTTCTTTTAAAATATCGTAATAATTTCTCATCAATCCTCTTACATTATGTCGTCTAATAGTTAAAATTTTTTTTAACTATTTTTTCTTCTAGCATTGAAAACTTTCATCAAAACATGATTTTGTGCTGCGGACAAACAATGCTACGAACGCAGTATCCAGTATAATACACAATAATTGAACTGGTAACTGGTTCTTTGCCACTGTCTACAAAATCGTTTCACTTTCGCAACATTTCATCACTTTTCGCGAAATGAAATTTTCCACTAATAGAGAAAATTACAATACAAAATTACAGTTGGAACTGAGAAATGAAACGAAATTTAGAAAAAAAAAAAAATAATAATAATAATAATAATAATTTGAATCCGAGACTCCGATTTCCAAGATCGAATAAAGTTTTCAATGGAGAACGCTTGTGCTCCGATGTTTTTCGATTTTCGTGGTAACGTTTCAAATCGTACGTAAACAGGGATGAAACAGAAAGAGGGTTAAAGGAGAGCGAGGAAAAGACACGAGACAGGTAAAAGGCTGCAGGCGGGAACTGAATGTAATATTTACACGTCTCGGTTTGATGATTTTTGCTCGGCTATGAAAGGAAAGAGAAAAATATGATAGGAATTACACACGTGAAGGTATGAAATACGTGGCGGAAAAGAGAGGTAACGTTCTCGAAAAGACAGGAAATTGATGCTGCGCGTATGTATGGGTGCATGCTTTTTGTTCTCGTACAAATGAAAAATTTTTTAAATCGAGTAATTTCTTAATCCCTTGATTACTGAGAATTTTTTTTTTTTCTCGATGAATTGTTCATTCAGCGACTGATCATTGGTGTCCAATGATTGAAATCGAAAGGAAATTTTAAAAGATATAGTAAAATGGAAAAATTTTTATAGAAAAACGATTTTCAATTAAATTATTTTCAATTAATTTATTTTCAATTAAATTAAATTAAGAGAATTAATTTAATATAATATATATTTCTGCAGTTTTTATTTTTGAAATCGAGTAATTTCTTAATCCCTTGATTACTGAGAATTTTTTTTTTTTTTCGATGAATTGTTCATTCAGCGACTGATCATTGGTGTCCAATGATTGAAATCGAAAGGAAATTTTAAAAGATATAGTAAAATGGAAAAATTTTTATAAAACGATTTTCAATTTATTTTCAATTAAATTAAATTAAGAGAATTAATTTAATATATAATAATTTCTGCAGTTTTTATTTTTAAAGATTTTGCTATTTAATAAATTTTTGGAATAATTGAATAATTTCTTAATTGATTACTGAGAATTTTACGATTTTTCTCTTTTTTTTTTTTTTCGATGAATTGTTCATTCAGCGACTAATCATTGGTGTCCTATGATTGAAATAAAAAAAAAATTTTAAAAAAAATGAAAAAATTTTAATTCACAGAAAAATTCACTTATTTTCAATTAAATTAAATTTTGTAATTTGTATTTTCGAAGATTGCTACTCAATATATTTTATAGTGAAAAAATAGATAGTAATTCTTTGATGTTTGGAATATGCCAATAATACAAAAACAACTTTTTTACAGTTCCTTTAATATAAAATTTTCAAAATTGCATACTATTTATTTAATTTTCCATTATCAATCCTTTGAAACGACATTACAAAATGATATATTATAACAATATTAATTCAAACAGTTTCTCTCGAATGATTCTCCACTACAAAAATAATTAACGATAATTTTCGAGCATCGACTATTCCCATAAAATTTAAAAAAAAGAAAAATAGAATCTGTTAATTAGAAAAAAATGAGCATACTATTTATCTCTTCCTCGTTGGATTGAGAATAAATCCGTAATAAATCAACCCGTCCAATCGAAACGAATTTTTCATCCTCTGAACAATTATCCGATCCGAGGAGAGAACAACAGGTTGAAAACAAATTTGTAATTTGATTGCAAATCTGTTGCCCTGAATGAAAGTGGTGCCCTCTCGTTTCATGCGCTAAAAGCCGCCATAATTTGAAACTCGTGCTATATACTCGCCGCCACAGAATTCATAATTTTCGAAATTATATATAACCGGTTGATAACGAACTCCTCCATGTCCGCCCATAGTCAAATGGGCCGACAACGACTGTCGATTACTCCCGCCACTGAAAAATCGATACGAAACAACGAAGCAACCCGTACCCGTGCTTGCCACGGGATTCAGAGCACGTTCTATTTGCTTTTCATTGTTCTATGAAATCATAAAACGGGAGATAGGAGGGGAGGGGAGAATGGGATGGGATGGGATGGGTGGGAATCACATTGCAACAGAGTGTGCGACGGTGTGAGCAACAACGTCAAAATAGCGTACACGCGATCTATCAACGTCGCGATGATAACTATCCCGAATTTCTGCGTCTCCGAGCATTCAGACAAAACTCGTCGTCGTTAGTATTGCGCGAGAAACGCTCGCGAATGTGTAACAGCTGTGTTCCGTGCACGGAAATGCGGTAACCGTTCCGCTATATTCATATACAGGGTGTCCCGTTTAACTGGATGACTTGGATAGTCGAACGTTTCGTGAGAGATTGGAGTTAAGAGACAGAAATATTTTGATGAAAATGTTTGGTTTAATTGATTCAACTTAAGGTAATTCAAATAAATTTGCTATTTATATACCGGGTGTTCTGTTTGATTAGATTTGATCGACAGGATCGAATGTTTCGTGAGGGATCGGAGTTAAGAGAAAGAAG
>NW_006263515.1:82841-99213 GCF_000469605.1 Apis dorsata | reverse complement strand
AAGGTAATTTAAATAAATTTGCTATTTATATACCGGGTGTTCTGTTTGATTGAATTTGATCGACAGGATCGAATGTTTCGTGAGGGATTGGAGTTAAGAGAAAGAAGTATTTTGACGAAAATGTTTTAATTGGTTTAATTTATTCAATTTGATAATTTAAATGGTTTGCTATTTATATATAGGGTGTCCCGTTTGACTGGATGACTTGGATAGTCGAACGTTTCGTGAGAGATTGGAGTTAAGAGACAGAAATATTTTGATGAAAATGTTTGGTTTAATTGATTCAACTTAAGGTAATTTAAATAAATTTGCTATTTATATACCGGGTGTTCTGTTTGATTGAATTTGATCGAATGTTTCGTGAGGGATTGGAGTTAAGAGAAAGAAATATTTTGACGAAAATGTTTTGATTGGTTTAATTTATTCAATTTGATAATTTAAATGGTTTGCTATTTATATATCGGGTGTCCCGTTTGACTGGATGATTTGAACGATCGAACGTTTTGTAAGAGATTGGAGTTAAGAAAAAGAAATGTTTTGACGAAAATATTTTATTTGGTTTAATTCAACTTAAGATAATTTAAATAAATTTACTATTTATATATCGGGTGTTCTGTTTGATTGGATTTGATAGAATTGAATGTTTCGTCGAAATTAAGGGACCGAAGTTAAGGGAAAGAAATGTTTTGATGAAAATGTTTGGTTTGGTTTAATTGATTCAACTTAAGATAATTTAAATAAATTTGCTATTTATATACCGGGTGTTCTGTTTGATTGGATTTGATAGAATCGAATGTTTCGTGAGAGATCGAAGTTAAGAAAAAGAAATATTTTGATGAAAATTGTTTAGCTTAATTAATCTAAAAAAAAACTTAAAGTAATTTAAATAATTCGCTATTTATATACAAGGTGTTCCATTTGATTGAATTTGATAGAATCATATATATAATGAAAAAATGTTTTGACGGAAGTTGTTTAGTTTAATTAATCCAACTTAAAGTAATTTAAACGCTTTTTCTATTTATATACAGAGTGTTTGATTGGATTTGATAGGATCGAACGTAAGAGATTGAAGTTAAGGGAATGAAATGTTTTGATGGAAATTGTTTAGTTTAATTCATTCAACTTAAGATAATTTAAACGATTTTTCTATTTATATATAGAATGTTCCTTTTGATTGGATTTGACAGGATCGAATATTTCGTGAGAAAATGTTTTGACGGAAGTTATTTGGTTTAATTCATCCAACTTAAGGTAATTTAAATGATTTTTACTATTTATATATAAGGTATTTCATTTAAGTGCTGAAGAGAAAGAAATATTTTAATAAAAATTGTTTGGTTCAATTAATTTAATCTAATCTAATTTAATCTAAACTAGTGTGATAAACTGAATATAGTTAAAGATTAGAGATTGAAGTCAGAGAAAAAAATAAAATCTTCTTTTAGTAAAAATTGTTTTAATTAATTAATTTAACTTAATACAAACTATTCATATATAAGACATTCCATGTAATTGGATGTACTTGAAAAAGAACAAAGTTTGATTCAAAGAAAGATATATTATTCAAATAATTATATTTATATTTATGTTATAATAAAGTATAATAATAGAAGATATTTAAAAGTTAATTTTACTTTTTTTTAAATATAATTATGAATCCATAATCGATTTATAAAAAAGTATTAACTTATTTATATAATATTGAATTAATATTATAGTACATTGTACATTGTATATGGTGAAGGATTTTCCAAATCTAATTGATTGGAATTAAATTTTTCTAAATGAGATCGACAATCCTTAAGAACTTTAGAACTGAATTTCTGATTTATGAATTTGTTTGAACTTTGACTGTCTGATGTTTTTCAATTATGAGTTCTGAAATCTTCTTTCGAAACCTTCGATCTCTCCAATTCCAATCGAAAAACTTCCAAAGTTTCTGATTGACAATTTTGTTAAAACCAATCTAAATCAAAATCTCCATAATAATTCTCCTGAATAATCCGATTGACTTAGGATTTTTCTTCCAAATCTTCTCAAATTCTTCGATATATCAGATAAATTCAATTCTTTATATCGTTGTTAAAGATATAAAATTTTCAATTATTTAATTATTAACAATCTCGAAAAAATTTCACAATTTTTAAAAAAAATGAAAGGATAAATTCATATCAATGATGAATCATGATAATAAGTTATGATAAATATTTAAGAACTTTAAAAATAAAAGATTTAAGAAACCATATGTTCTATTATTATTGAGAAAAAAAAGGAAGCCTAATTACCAAATCAAAATATATACAAATATTGATAAAGAACCAGTAAACAACTACTAATTCTCTGATTCTTTACAAAAGACTTTTATGGTAACAAAATTAAGTAACTAGATATTCTTCAGGTGCAGTCAAGAGGTGCATAAAGTTAACACAATTTATCTATAATAATCCTTTTCGGATTTGAAAGTGGAATTACCACTTTATACAACATTATACCATAATCCACGCTTAAACCAAGTAATTCCTGACTTTCAACCCTCAACGTGTAATTTCTCTGGTAACGTTACACGATGAATTTGCATAACAAACGCGAAATATCAACTTGATCCGTGTTAATTACATAACAAGCTAAAAAAAATTGAGTTCTGACAAACTCTTCCTTATGTATCCTTAGTCTATGTATATTTATGTATTATGCATGCTTGAAAAAATAATGTAAATATATTTTTAGAATCATCTCGCGTGAGTTCCAATAATAATAAAACAGATAATAATTTTTCGATTCAATAATTCATAAATCAATCCTTAATTTATGACTGCCATTTTAAGAGAAAATCGATTATCATAATTGTCGTTTTCATCATAATAATAATTTTAAATGATGACAGTATAGTGAATAAATTTAATTCTTTATAGTGTATAGAGAAACATCTCAAAATACAGAAAAATTTCAAGTTCTTACATAATATATATATATATATATAGAATTCTAGAGATCAAAGATTATTTGTTAAATCTCTGGTAAATAAGATTTACATTAAATAAAGTGAGATGGAGACAGAAATCTGATTTATCTAACATAAACTTAAATTGACTGATATTTAAAAAATTCCAATTGATACTGATCTACAAGTACATTAACTCTCTATACATATAATCAAAAATTAAAAAAGTAATATATTCACATATATTTGATCTAACCTAATCTGTCATATATGTGATAGTGAAAATATCAAACTTCCATTATTTATTTCCTTTTTTTTTAAATATAACTTTTGATACAAAGGACAAAACTTTAAACACATGAAATATTCACATATATGTGATCTAATCTACCATATAATATATGTGATAGAAAACTTTAATACACGAAATATTCACACATATGTGACCTAACCTAACCTAACCTATGATATATATGGTAGTAAAAATATCAAACTTCCATTATTTATTTCCTTTTTTTTTTAAATATAATTTTTGATACAAAAAACAAACTAAAAGTTTGAATACATAAAATATTCAAATTAATAATATTATTCATATTATTGTAAAAAGTATGTTTAAATAATGAAAATAAGAGTTGATTTCATGCGTTCAAAGATATATAGATTTTCCTTCATACACATAAATTTTTATCAAAATTAAGAATTATTTTTTGAGTAAATTATCTTATAAGATCTAAAATTTATGTAGATTTTTGTGCGAATATATCAAAAATGGTGATCGCAAAAGAAGAGAAAATATTGGAAAAGACAGAAACGAGAAACGACAGAATTGCTGGTTCCTTGGAAACTCGAAGTTTCTACCGGTGCCACCGGTTTCTTGATCCTTCGAATATGCGATGGCGTCTACTTGAAAGACATTATTTAACTCCTTACGCGACGAAATCTGTTTCGCTGCAGATTGCTCTATGAAATATTACCTTTTGCCCCCTGAAAGGGTGGCAATAAAATGACGTTATACTATACGCCCATGAAACTTTACGACTATCTTTGTCTTTCGATATTTTCAAAACGTCGCTTCTCCAATTTCCATTATATTGGAGGGTGGAAATAAAATGCAAATTGAACGAATGTTGTGATATTAAAGTAACGTTATTCGAAGTAATATTGTTAATAAACTCGAATTTCTTTTCTTTTTAACGTATCATCATATCAGTTTAGAGTAATAAATACTTTACTAATTCAATTTATTTATGAATATATTTATGGAAATATTATAATTCTTTTAGTATTCGTTTTAATTTAATTGTTCGATAAAAATAAAAATTTGTATATTTTTCTTTTTATATATAGGTTTCGTATAATAAAATTAATCGATTCAAAATTTGATATTGACTTATCAATTAATTTTTATACGCAATTCATTTTTTTTTTTTTATAGTGAAACGATATTTGAGAATCTTTATTTCTTGAAGAAGTTTCCTTCGAAAACAAAGTATTTTATTCAAGATCCTCGATTTACTATTTCACAAAGAATTACTTCTTCTAGATTCTACCACTAATAATAGATTACCCTTTATATATCACTATAAAGAAGTCTAAGACCATCTGCGACAGTACGTTTATCGATCTTTCAATTTATAATTAAATTTTATCAAACTCTTCAAATTCTAATATTACAAAATCAAAATTCATTCATTTATCCATTTCAAAAATTGCGACAAACTTCACATCAAACTTCTATAAACAAACTTGAAACGATACTTACAAAATAATACGTATCATAAAATTATATCGTTAAAAGTATTACTTAAAAGTTTCAGAAAAGGTGTTCATCCACGACAAATTCAAACTCGGCCACACTTTGCATCTATCTCAAGAAAGGGATAGGTGAACAAAGATGAACAAACGGTTTCCATTCCGAATGATGGAGACGCGGCAGAGGAAAGGAGACTTCTTTTCCATGTGGAAATTGTAATATAAAACTGTGCTGTAACATGATAGCGCCACAGTATTCGCTCGGCTGTGTTAGCCCACGATGGGATACTGCGCCGCGAACCGAGAATTTATGGAACATCGTGTCACGGTGTCGGAGTGGTAACAATAGAAATGAATGCGAGCCGTTCCACCGAACTGACTACAGTGCCGTTATTAAAGCCCAGCTTTTTATACCTGTAAAACGTTGGCAATACGTTGCGGATTTATCGCCACCACTGTTCCATTTTTATTCGTTTCCTTCAGAAGCGATAAATCGTCCTCAAAGAAACTCCGCGCTCACACCTCGAAACTTAATTACGACGCGCCGTATCTCTCTCTCTTTCTCCCGTTCTAACAAGTTTTAAACTCGATTTTCTCGAAAACAAAGCCACGTGTTAAAAAAAAAAATTTTATTCGTTAATGTAATGAGGCTTGTTGATCGTTGCGAGACGAGATTTATTAGATAGATGGAAATGAATGGAATAGTTTAATCAGAATATGAAGTTTAATTATTTTATAAAAAAAAAAAATATTGTGCTATTATGTCAAAAATATAATATATTTGAGAAATATTTTAATTTTATAAAAAGTTTTACAAAATTGAAATTAATATATTTTTGACACCAAGTAGATTATATTTATTTATAATAATACAAATTTGATCTTTATGTGTTTCTTATTATTCAATAATATAAAAACGTGCTTTCTTGAAGTCATTCAATTTTTATCTGAAAAATTTGAATGAAATTGGATGGAATTTTTTAATAATTCTCTTCTTATTTAAAATTTACAAATTATTTTCAGGAATTAAAAGAATTGTTAATTTTTAATATTGAAATGAAATGAAACTAGAACGTTGATTTTTTTCTCGGTCAGTCATTAATGATGGCCACTTTTGCAAGGAAAGGTGACGCAAAAATTCAGTTGGTAAAGCGCTATAGAAAACTTGAATCGTTCTTTTCGTCAAAAGTGTGAAAGGATTTCCTGGAAATGCTCGATGTTTGGGTGTATCCGGTACAAGGTCTAGTTAATGGTAACCTCTAGATCCGCCGTGAGGAAGGATGAAATTTCTGTAACGTATAAGTAAAGGAGCGAGTGAAAACCACACTTGAAAAGGATCTTAAAATTCTTAAAGCGAGATGAGAAGGATGTTCAAATGGCGAAGAGAACGAATGGGTATATTGGCAATGCATATGAAATTTCGTTTCACTTGAGGTGCTAAATTTCATCTTGTTTCTAAAGAAAAAGAAATCCAATAAAAATTAAATAAAAAAGATTAAATGCAATATTATTATAGAAACTTAATCATTTGTGATGAATTAGTTTAATAAGTTTTTAATAATTAGTTTAATTTCAATGTCAATTTTTAATATTATTTATTTATTATGAGAAATTAATTGAAATGTAATTTGGAATAGAAAAATCCAAAACATAGATTTTGTGCTTAGAAATTAGTTTAAATTATAATAATTTAAAATTTTATTATTGGTTTTTAAATATATAATAATTCATGATTTTTTAAAAATTTGCTTTCTAAATCTAAATTTTTAACAAGCAATAAATTTTCTCTACATAAATTTCATATAGATTTTAAATTTTTTTTCAATAATTTACTATGATATAATTTACTATAATATAATTTTTATTTTTAATAAATAACATTTTTTATTATATAGAAATAATTTTGAACGAAAAAATTGCATTCAACTCAAATTTATAACATAAGAACATAAGAATATAATAAGAAGATAAGAAGATAAGAATTAAAATATTAAAAAAAATTAAAACTTGAAAGCCTTCATTAATTTTACAAAAAACTATTTTTTATATATTAAATTCGAAATAATCAATAGTATGGATTTTATTCGCTAAATTATTAAAATATTAATACCAAGTTTCACTTAATTAAAAAAAATAATCCTGCAATTTTTTCTTGCTTACCAATTACCAGTCACTTCAACACGTATGCTTAAAAACACTCGCGAACGACGGAAGGTTAAAGCAGTAATCGTTTTTCTTATCGCTTCCTCGACAATTTGCGACAGGTGACGGTGGCAAGACCAACGACAACGATACGTCGGACGTGCATCGAGTTCGGATGCACGGGACGAGCAAATTCCTCGTTCAACGTGGGTCGGACAGGAATATAATATCGCGACAAGAAAATACGTTACATCTCCCTCCCCTCCATTAAATTAAGCCTGGCTGTGAAATAAACGTTTCGAATGGAGTACGTTTCCATGCGTGTACGGCCAGGACTGGTCCGTTGCTACCTGCATATCCTATCAGGGATAATTGCTCTATTATGCTCGCGCGTTCATAAACTTGAGCGAATAATCGCGCTGGCTGGTTCGCAACGATCGTGAACGTTTAACGTAGGCGCGAGATGGCGGGTACATCGCATACCAACCTTACTTACGAGCTTTAAAGAAAATTGACTGGATACGGTAAAATATTCCTCTCCTCTCGCAAAGGATGTTTCACATTAGGCGTATAATTTGGCTGATTTTGAAATTAGGTATTGTCGTTATTATATGGAAATCGATGTATATTTTTTTTTTTCTTTTGTGTAGAGTGTAGTGTGTATTTCGTTTTATAACAATTCTTGAAATATGGAAATTACTGTGTAAATTTTGGAAAACGCGTTGTGAAGTGAATAACGTGGCGTGCTATATTCTAAAAATGATCATATATATCGTTATATTTTTTACGAGATATATATTTTGGGCGAATTTAAGAACATTTACAAATTATTGCGCATCAATTAAACCAATTCAATTAAACCAGATTCAATACACGAAATGAATTTTAAAAACAAAATATATACTTTGCAATTATGGCGTCTGTTAAACGATATATTTTATCGCAATTCCGACAGTTTAAATGGCGTATTTTAGAACAGGTTTCCCTCAAAGGAAACATTACATAACATTCGATAAACGTCGATACGCTTATCAATCATAAAATCGCGGTCACAATTCCGTTTAAACGCGAATTCACAGCTCGTTGAATTGAGCGTATGTAGCGAAAATTTGATTTCATACAAGCAAATATCAATACACGAGGGCAGAAATGTATCGCCGCGTGTAGATCGTACCGAAATTACGCGCATGAATATGAAATGAAATTGTGACATCCTATAAATTATAAATCTTTGATCGTTACTAGTCCGGTTTAAGCAATTTCAAATAAATAAATCAGTTCATGTCGTTTAAATTTGCTTTATGTCGTTCGTTCGAGCATCGAGTTATTTCGATCCGTTTGGTCAACGTATTAAATTCGCGTGTAAATTTAAAAAAAAAAAAGAACATAAACTTTAAATTGATAGATTTAAAAGAAAATAAAGATATTCAGATTGTCTGAAAAATATGGAAAAAATTCTTGAAATAATTTCAAGCAACATTTTAATTTGCAAAAACTTTCTTTTTTGGTTTTGTTAACCAAATAATTATTGACAAAATAAAAAACATAGAACTTGATGTGAATTAGATTGATTGTTTTTTGAACATTCTATAGAATGTATATAACTATATTAAGAAAGTTCATTGGACTTGGAAGTTTTGATTTTAATGAAAGTTTGTAGAACATAATGAATTATATAAAGTTTTTTTCAGAGAAAGAATTTGTTTGAAAAATCTAAATTCTACCATCTTTGTGAATTTCATTCCATATTTTTTATATTGTATATAAAAGTATCTGAGTATTTTATTAAAAAAACATTGAAACTTTAAGAGTTAATTTTACCCTCTCAAAATGATATTCCATGTACAATACATTGAGATATAATAAAAGTTTCATGAAAATTAGAATTTTTTTTGATAATATAAATTGTTATTATAAAAGAATTGAGCAGTTTAGAAAATTTTTGTAATTGATTATTACATCTTTACTTTTTATGCATAGTTGTATATTTTAATAATCGCAATTTTAATTTAAAAAAAATTTATCAAATGATATTTATTAAACTAGGAAAATATCCCATCAATTTGGATGATCTGGAAATGGCTTGAATACTTCAATAATTCATTCATATATTCAAACTTAATCTCTTCAGAATTTTTTTTTCTTCTAAAAACTTTTTCTTATAAAAATATATCATCAAACGTTAATTAAATAATATTTATATACACTAATGTTCAGTTATACATGTTGGAAAAATTTAAATTTATCCATTTCAAACATTTAAACCGCCAAGCCAAAGTTATTCAAACTAATCAAATCCTTCCTAGCTCATTGAAATAACCAAGTTACTCGAAATACGTGCTATTTGAATAATTGAGCGGTTTACTCGGTTTGGAAAACCAAATTTCGTTCCGTTTGAATTTCAAATACTTGAATATTCCAAGTGCCTACTCGAACCACCCTCTTGCTCCCACTTGAGTTTACATCGTTCTTAAAATCACGTAACGCGTATGAAAGGAGACTTTTTTTTTATCGACATTCGATACATTCGATTGATGATCACTTGTTGAAATTATATTCGAAAATATTCGAATCGAAATTTTTTTAATCATCCTCTTCCTGCTTTCGAAATTCCGGAATGTTATACGTATCGTTGCCCACAAAAATGAATCTCGACGTTGATATTCCACGCCACTCGTTTTGATTATCGGTTTCTTTTAAATTCGAAGAACGGAGCTTCCATTTGTAATGGTACTTCGAGGTTGAGGGAATTTTTAGGTCAAGTGCGAACAATTTCAATATGAAGGGTAAAAAAAAAAAAAAATAAAATAAAACTGGTACAGTAGAATTTATTTTAACCATCGTAATCATCGAAGATATTGACAGAATATTTTAAATATTTTCGAATAATCAAAGATTTCGGTATTTTAATTTTATTAATAACTTATAATTAATATTAATATTGTGTATGAAAGAATTATTAAGTGATATCGAAAAATATTTCATAATTTCATTATCAAAATTTCAAGAGAACGATTTTATTTTATTACTATTTGATATATAGGGTGTTCATAATTTTTTGGCTGAATTGATGATTAATCTAGATATAATGAACTAATAATTATTAATATATTTAATAGTCCATGTTAAATCAAAATGAATAAATATAAATTTCAAGTTTTAAAAGATAACATTTCTTGAAATAAATTTATCTTACAATTATTTTTCTGGAATTACAACATTTGTGCTTGGGAATTATTACATCTGTGTTAACATATTTGTTATTTAAAGTTGCAACAAAATATATAAAAAATTTACCATTACTGTATATAACGCGCTTCAATCATGTTTTTCGCCTTCCACTGTAAATTCTACAATCTTCCTAAACTTCCAACTAGGAAGTTGGTAATTCTGTGGAATTATATTCTGGGCTTGCTTCGTACCACTTGAATACCATCTCTAATATAAACGCTTCCGTATACACTACCGATCAAAAGTTTGCACCGCTAATATATTCCATAGAATTCAAGAATTTAAACGTATTATATCGTCTAATAATCAGTACTAATTATAAATAATTGCATTACATCCGACAGATGGCAGGAGAGAGTTAAATTCTAATATACACCGAATGTTCTAGAACTGGATCGACTTAATTGAGGTGATTTTTAAACCAGCGTTTACAATTGTAAAAACAATATTATATGATCCAATCATATTCCAATTGAGGATTAATCGATTTTTATCTCATATAAACGATCAATTGAATATATCAATTGAAAAATAAATTTTAAAATTGTAAGAAAAACAATATATTTTCATGGAAGAGAAAAGAAAACTCCATTTTAAATTAATAAACTTTCGTAAAAAACATCGATCTTCCCTCGAATAATAATCCTCCTCCTCCTCTCCTTCTATTTAATTTATTCAAATATCTTTTTCTTCCTAGCCGAGAACGAGACAAGTAAACGCAACAGAGACAGACAGAGAGATAACAACGAGATGCGATTCAGGGACCAAGTCGATGATTCGATAAAGCCTTCCGCGTGTCCGCGCTCGAAGAAATCCATCGTAATCGATGTACAATTGATTTACCGATTAATGCAGGTCGACGAGCAATTCAGGGATTTTGCCTACTCATTGAGACGGCTATACCGGGCCGGAGGAGAGATGCAGATGTAATTGGATTTTCAAGCGAGATCGATGGTGGCCATTCACGACGGCTTAATTAGGTTTCACGAGTGCCCGTCGAAAATCACGTAGCTGATATTCTGTCAGCCGTTAGCATTTTGGAAATTCTATGCTTCGCTAAATTATTGCGCGACATCCCGATTCCATCTACGCGTATGCGCGATACAACAGGGTGTTTCAGGGAATTGGGCCCAGGCAATTCTTAAATGAATACTGTTTTTGAGTTCTCGTGTATATATATATATATATATATATATATATATGATTGGATGTTTTTATATCTTTCAATATTTTCTTCAATTGAATTGAATAAAATTTATCGAAAAGATTAGGTTAGGTTAGATTTGAAATGATAGAATAGGATTTTTTAACTTTTTTTGAAACGTTTAAATGATCCTTGATGTTTTTTTCTCTTCAACTAATTTAATGTTAGAAATTTAATAAAGAGATTTAAATTAAATCAGGCTTAGGTTAATTAAATTAGATTTAATCATATTTTTTAAATTTATAAATTAAATGATAGAATGCTTCTTTCTTTTCTTAAATAAATTTGAATTCTTTTGTAATATTCAAATGATCTGTGATCCTTGATATTTTTTTCTTTTCAATTCATTTGATGTTCAAAATTTATTAAAGAGATTAAGTAAGATTTAGATTAGATTTGGGTTAGCCAAATGAGTCTAGTTATATTTCTTTTGTTAGATTTGGATTAGATAAACTGGATATAATTCTTAAATTATAGAATAATATTCTTCAAATGATTTTCAAATGACTTGTGACTTTTTATCATATTTCTTCTCCTCAATTCACTTAATGTCTAAAATTTACAAATAGATTAAATGATATTTATTTACTTTTTTTTTAATTGTGATTTTTCTCTCTTTATGTTCCCTTATTTCAATGGTTCCAACCTGTAGCTCGTGATTGCAAAGAGAATCGTGAAATGAAAGAGAAATTGTTATTTTTAACATTTATTTATTTTAAAATAATTAAATTATTATATTCTATAAATATATTGGAGTGATTTCATTATAATTATTAACTTAAATATTTGTAATTTTTCTACGAGAGGAAAAAGGATTACAAATAAATTATTTGAATATTATAAAAGAAAATTATAATTTAAAAAAAGATTGGAATACTCTATTATAATAGAATTTAATTGCAGTAGAAAATAATTAATAATTTCTTTTGTTTACAGGTAAGAAATAAAAGGAAACTAATACGTGGATGCTTAACCTATCAACAATTTACAAGACTGATTAAAGGTTTTTATTATTTCATATTTATATTATTTAATCCTTTGTTAAAATAATTTTAATCGATTTGTAGTGCACTTACAATTAAATATTTTAATTGTTATCAATAAGTAATTAAAAAAGTATTTTGGGAATTCTTAATGACTCCATTTTAATAATTAAATTTGCTTGTTCGATTAATCGATTTTAAAATATTTTAAATAATTTTACGTAATTGAAAAATTTAAATAATACATCATTAAAACGAGATGATCGTATTGCATGAAACGCTCTGTATACATACACGAGGGGTCAAAAGTTTGTTAAATTTTCGTAACCATTGTTGCGTATCCTGTCGTGCGTAATTTAAAATTACGCGATGAAAATTCGTATATTTCATGATGAATATGAAACCCTATCAGTATCGAGATTAAAAACATTTATTAAAAAGATTTAACTCGTTGAATATTTTCATCAAGTTTTCTTCTTTTTTAAATTTTTACAAATATGTTATTGTATATTATTAAAAAAATGTCTATGCAATAAATAATATGTATAGCAAAAATTTATAGAATTTTTAGAAGAATCTTACAAATTCTATGATACTTTTAAAAAGTTTAAGCAAAATAAATGTAAAAATTGCGTATTAAACAATAATAAAATTTAATTTACATGTTCGCTACATTACGATACATTAATAATAAAATAATTTGAATCGAACGAGAAACATTCGCTACGCTAACGCGATATTAATATCTTTAAATGAGACATCGAAATAAATTTTATTGTAATTTACAACAACGGGAAAGAAAATAATGTAAACATGAAATTCGAATCGAACAATTACATTCGTTCATGAACGAATTCTACATCAAAGTTCAACATCAATTTTAAATTCATTCCATCTGTACTGACATATTCCCCTGAAATTTTTAACACGGCCGAGAAAAAGATTGATGTATGTTTTTGCATTATAAAAAATTGTGAATCATTGGTTGGTAGATTATGAATTTTCAAGCTGTGTAGAATTGACAGGAAATTGTAAAAATAATTTTTGAAAGATTGTTGCAACGTTTTTTTTCTTTTTTAATTATTTAAAAATTTTAAATAAAAATTTAAATTTAATGTAAATATAAATATACAATAATATAAAATATGTATCTAATAATTATAGTGTCTTTAGAAGAATTTCAATAACCAAGTTATGGTAAATTTATAGTATAACCATAATATATGCTTTATAATTTAAGCATATTTTAGAGGTCTTGAAAGTATGCATATTAAGAAAAGATAATTTAACGATGGTCAAGTAGAATATAACATTGATTATTTTGGTCACAAATATAATTTCTATTATTACATTTCTGTTATTCAGTGTCTGGAAATGTTGAAAAGCCTATCATAATTGCTGACATTTATTATTCTTGGCAACAAGTTTCAAAAATTTTATGTTGAATATTCTCTATGTCATTGTTGTTAGATTTAAAATATGGAGAACAGATTATATTAGCATATTCCAAAATGAATTTACTTCATTAACAATAAAATATTCTAAGAATAGCTAGAGACTAAGACAAAATATTTTTAAAGAAACTTTATGAATAAATTAAAATTAAGAAAATTAATACTAGTATGTAGTTTGAATGTTAAATTAATTGAATGGGAAAATAATACCAAAATTTTTGATACTGTATCAACATTAGCATATTATTATTAATAATAATAATTTTATTTCATATGATTACAATTAATGAAAGAAATCGTAGAATTCCATTTATTGAATTAAAATTTTCGTCAATATCGGATTAAACGAATTCTAATTGAATTCCTATTATCTACACTCCAATTATATGAACGTTTGTTGCGAAAAATATAATAGTAAATTAACACTTCCAATAACATAAAAAATATGATTGAATCCATTTATCTGAATATGAACCCCTATAATTTGAAAAGTCATAAATAAACAAAACTGTATAATAACAATTAATCGTATAATTAGATAGACTCCCATTACATGAATTGTTTACGTCCCAACAGGTTCGTTTTACCATATCATAAAAAAAAGTCATCTCTCGAAAAAGCTTGGATATTCGTTTACTATAAAATCGGTCCGCGAAAAAGCTGGAAAAAACACCGCTACAGACGGATTATAAAAACCCAATCCTCGAACGTTGGCGCGGAACGTGTGGTGTCGCAATTGGATTTACCATTGGTGACACCAACGCGCCATCTATATAACAACGGTGCTCGACCCCGTGGTTCTGTAACGCAATAAAACGAACACGACCATTCGAGCACAAGATTCGACCGAACTCACAAAGCAACAGTGATTCTCCACGTTTGTTTCTTTCATCGCAAAAATTATTTTGAGAACTTGTAATCTATCTCGCGGCGAGCAGCAATTGGTATATAACTCGATAGGTGGAGCGCGTGGAATGGAAGGGATTGCGTTTCGTTCGTCTAATTGCGAGCGCCAACTTCTGTGCAAGCATTCGCGGTATTTCGAGATGGACGACAGTATTAATTTTGCGGAAATACGGTAACCGGTAAATTGTCGAGATGATAAATACGAGACGATTAACATGGTTTGTGTTTTCATGTTGACCAATGTGTGCGCGTGTGTGAAAGATGGTTGTTTCTGTTTGAACGTTGGAGATGCGGTTTCTAACCTAGCTGTGCAGCATATGTTGAAATTGATGTATCTTTCTTTTATATATTTCTTATATATATCATACGATTTCCCTTATTATCCTTAGCACTGATATCATTATAATTATTTATATTATCTTTATTATTTGCATTATTCCATTTATTCTCATCGTATTCGTTATTATCTTTGTGTGTTTATCGCGTTCATTTTCGTCATATCGTTATCATTATTCTCCATTTTCGTCCGAGAGAAATAGCTAGGTAAAGAATACGCCAAATGATTAGTTGTAGTGTAACATCAAGTAGTAACTATAATGAATTGTCGAGATGATAAATACGGGATGGTTACACATTGTGTGTTCATATGATATACGCGCATATATGAAAGATGGTTATTCTGAAATGGTTGTTGGAAATGCGGTTTCTAATCTAGTGTGCACACGTGCACAATGGAATTGGCGTGTCCCTTTTTGATATTTATTCATTATCCTCAATGTTATCATATGTATATACAATCATCACAGTTATTATTATTATATTATTATTCTTATTATCTTCATCATTTTAAGAAATAGGCAAAGACTAAGTTAAATGATGAAATATGTGAAATAAAAGTGACACATATATTCGATTCATTTCATTATTGAATAAATTAGTTATTTACAAGTTTATCATAAAGAGATGTGTGAAATAGAATATAGCAATGACAATGACAATGATAAAGTCATTATCAAAAAAATACATAGAATGTAAATGTGAATAATCATATATTTATTTTGTAGATGTAATAATCATCTTGTTACTATGCAATATGATCGCTTGATGGAAGAGTTTGAAGATAGAAGATGATTGAATGATAACCATCTTTATTCTAATTTTTCTAAATTTTCAATTAATGTAGTAAATATCATATTGCACTAGTTTAACTTTTATTTTTAAATCGAAATATAACAGATATTGGTTATTTATATATATTTAATTATATATTTGCAAAATTTTGTATCCAACAATCTAATGATTTTGATTAATATTGCTTTTATATTTGCATATAATGTTTTTTCTTGTTTTATTACGATTGCATCCAGTATGGATTTGTATAATCAAGTTTCAAATAATAAATTGAAAAACATGATAAATTTACATAAACATGATAAAATTATTTAAAGTTTAAATTCAATTTATTCTCAATGAAATTGTAAAAGATAAATTCGATACACTGCTTTTATGTTTTTGCTAATTTATGCGTAAGAATAGAAAGAAATCATATGTGGGTAATAATAATAATGTTAATATTTATTTGGAAATTTTCCAATATCGAGAATTATCAAAAATTTTACACGATTCAATTGTTTTATTAAATTAATCATTTAAATAAATTATTAGCGATTTTATATTGATAATTGATAAATTATAGATGTTTCATTTATTTAGAAATAAATATTTTATTAACACGTTTTGAAATATACTTTTA
>NW_006263515.1:81289-82465 GCF_000469605.1 Apis dorsata | reverse complement strand
TTTTTTTTTTTTTAATCATTGATATAAAATCATCTATATAAAAATGATTTTATATTAAACAATAACATTTGTTTTTAACAGACTACTTGCTATTTTATTTATCTTTCTAGCAAGAGAGAATCAACTGCTACAGCGTAAGCGTAAAATTAAAAAATTATGCGCGAGTTTTCTAGCTCCTACATCCCTTATTAAAACTACCAGTGTTTGCTTATTTAAATTGTTTGAAATAAGTGACACCAAATTTGAAAATTTGAAAATTTTTACGAATTTAAAAATTTTTACGAAAATATCTTTCTTAAATTCTTGTTTAAAAATAAAATGCTCGTATGGTTGATATAAACAATAAATAAATAAATCGAACATGAAATATTTATATTTTCTTTAATTTTTTATTTAAAAAGTAAGATACTTGTATTATCATGATGCAAGGAAAAAATTAGATTGAATATCTATTTCCAATCACCGAACCAAGATGATTGGAAAATTGAGAAAATATCAGTCATAGTATAAATCGAAGAATTAGTTTACTAAAAAAAACTTTAAAAATCTCTCAAAAGAATAATTATTGTCGATAAAAAAAAATCGTACAGCTCATCGATCTTTCATCTCTACAAATTGCGTACTGTTTCAATCCTGTACACAATTTACATTGAAAACGGTGAAAAGCATAACGTTTTAAAAAAAATCGCACGAATTAACTGCGCATTCGAGTGGCGCTTTTCAACGGAATTCCTCTCAAATTGCAAAAACGGGTATCCAGATTTCAATCGAATGTACAGTACCGGACAAAATTGCAATTTCGAAATAACAGACATAACCTGATAAACGTAATATTTTTTTTTTTTCAATTAATTATAATTCTCAACATCTCTAAAATGACTTTTAAAAAAATATCTCGATCATCAAAATCGTCGTTGAGAAATTATTGCATCGAGGCAAAAGCTGTCATAATTTTATACAATACTGTATACGCGCTGCACATCGACGTTTCCCGCCATTTACAAATAGAGGAGAAGGTCATGTGATGCGGCGCTCAATTCACCCGGGGTTCGTACGTTTGCGTACAAAAGAAGCGCTCTCGCCCTTCGTTTCGTAGTGTCTAATCGCGTGTAATAGCATTTGTAAATGTTTACATATCAATCCATTCGCGTAATACCGGGGCAGAGAGAGGATCAA
>NW_006263515.1:73810-81103 GCF_000469605.1 Apis dorsata | reverse complement strand
TTTTTTTTTTTTTTTTTTTTTTTTTTTTTTAATTCGTCTCCCTTCCTGCTATTTAGTTTGTCTTTAAAACTTCTTTTTACTTGTGCATTTTCATTTAACGTGGAATTCGAGCAGATTTTACAGATTTACTGACATCGAAATAGCACGTATATTATATATTTACGTGTATATGTCAATATATTAGTGATGCATATTAATGATGTTGGTAAAAGTTGATAAAATTCTGATTTAATTGTTAAATTGCAATAAAGTGGGATGGAGATAGAATTCTGCCACACATTCATTTCTATCCAAGAATCTTCAAAGATTTTTTATTATATTGACACTTTATGTAAAAATTTTGAATATTTTCTGAAAATAATCATTCTAATAAATATTTGATAATAATAAAGGAGATGATATAGAATTGTTTTGTCTTTTGATTTAGGAAATTTCAAAATGGCTATAAAAAAAAAAGATCAAACAAGTAACTTTAGAAATTATCACAATAATAAAAGAATTTTATAATATTGCAATAATTTAAAATATTGTAAATATTAAGGAACTTGGGATTTTTTTTTAAAATAAAAACAAAATGAATATTATACATATTGTTCATTTATTTATAATGCAACGAATAAAAGATAATTTAGAATTTTTAATTGAATAACAGATCACCTTAATAGGATATAATTGTTGAATCGGTTCAGAAGAAATTCAACATGGAAAGAACTTAATACACGATCAATACAACACGTATCAGAAGTGGAAAAGTGTGTGCTTAGCCCAGAATGGTCTCTATCCAGGATTAGAAAGAACTCGAAGCTAAAGGGGTTAAAGAAGGATTGAAGTCGATTGCGCTTTACGAACGATGGTCGCAGTCTGGGTCAAAAGTAAGTGGGCGATTTAACTGGATTTTATTTGATTGTGCTGAAAAATCCTATCGTTAGTGGAAATAGAATTAATCTGGTAATGTGATGTGGTACAGAGCTAAAGAAGTATAATTGCAATACTAATTTATAAAAAAAAAAAGATGAAGATGGAAAATTATCTTATTATAAGTTATTAACTAACAACATAAATTAAAACTTGAAGAAAAAATATTAAAATGGAATAATTTTTTTTATCAATATTTATTATTAAGTTAAATATAACAATATAATAATATAATATAATAATACAATATAACAATTCAATAATAAAAGAAAAATTTTTTAAAGGAAATATTTTCTGAAAATAATTATTCTAATAAATATTTTTTTTTATATATTTGATTTCCTAATAATAAAGGAGATGATGTAGAATTGTTTTTTGATTTAGGAAATTTCAGAATGGCTATAAAAAAAAAAGATCAAACAGAACTTTAATTTAACTTTAGAAATTTTTACAATAATAAAAAAATTTTATAATATTGCAATAATTTAAATTTTTAATGCAATGTCTATTTTTAAACAATTCGATTAACAATTTTAAATTAAATCATAAAATTATACACGCGTTTCGCATTCCAACTTCTTCTTGTGCAAATAAAGGAATATTTTATCAAAGATTTTCTTCTTGATAAACCAGAATTCAGTCTGTTTAATCCTTTGATCTGATATTTCTTGATTGGTAATTCTACTTGATCCAATATAGGAAGTTCAGAATTTTGCACGATGATTCAACTTACAAAATGTTTCGTGTTCGATGTCGTGTTTGGAGATACGAAGGTGGTGTAGTAAACGGAGGAGGAAGTGGATTGACAAGTTCGGCTGACAGAAGGACACGTCTGTAGATTTCCTCATGGCTATGCGTGAAAATTTCTTATGACACTTACAGCTTCTCGACACTCGGGTGTTATAAAAATGTCTACAACCATGTGTTCGAGCTTGCTCGACCTTTATGGTTATATCTTTACTAGCGATGGCGACGAACATTTCGCAAGCAGGCTCGGATATTAATCAATTACGTTCGAATGAAATCAAGAAGATTTGAGAATTATTTGCATAATTTTAAATTGACATATTTTTATAAGTGTTTCAGAAAAAAAATATGTATAATATGAAATATTATAAAAATGAATACTTATATTGAAAAATTTTTTTTTTTAAATTTTTTATTGATTTAAAAAATTTTCTTTTATTTTATTCATGCATGTTTTAATGTATATGTTAACTGTATATATTACTGTATGTAAAAAAATATTATATTTTATCATAGTTTATGATTATCTGTATACAATAATATAATTTGTAAAGATTTCTAATTTGCAAAGATTATTTTCAAAAGTTCACTAAACAAAAAAATAAAATAAAAATAAATATAGATCAAATATTATTATCAAACAATTACAAGTGTAAAATAATAATGATAGATTAAATTATTATTCTTATCTATAATTTCCTACAATCTTCCTTATATTTATTTATATTCAACTTTTATAATTTATTTGTTACATTTTTCGTTCATTGATTTACGTAAACTTCTCCTTCTATTAAGATCAATTTAAAAGTACACACTGAACTCGAACCCATCACTAGCTTTAACAACTCGGCCGTCGAAATATTCCCCCGTTACTATAAATGACTTTTCGCCATCTCTTGGGCACTTTGATCCAACAATTCTGAATTTCTCTTGAATTTCGAATTTTCTAGCGCCGCTGAATTGCAAACGATGTTAAAGCTAAGTTTCTCTTGCGACATCTATGACTCCATTTCTTACGTTTCTTATCATCTATTTTACAAGGCGACAAAACTTGAAATAAATTACATTGAGCAATTACACGTGTTTTTACCGGTTGAAATACAAAAGTTAAATAAGTTTTCATCAACAGTCATTGTATTCATACAACTGTTTCTTCGGTTTATCGCAAATAAAATGACAAACGCTATTTTCAGAACTAAATGTCGCCGTTGTAAACACACACCGTTGTTAATGGGAGGCAAAATCTCGATTTAGAACAATGATGTATACCGTGGAAAATTAAAAACAAAGAATTCTTTTTCTGCATTTCATACTTTATCAAAGTTGTATATATTAAATAGTATAAAAGTAGGGTACACAATAGTATTTTAAAAACGAAATAAATACAAAAAATGATATACAAGATTTACGTAGAGAATTTTTTTTTTTTCTTTACGAATTTGTATATCTTTATATAAACATTTTTATTAGATATAAATGATATGTATATATTATTAAGATTAAATTTTATTTTCAATTTTTTCAAATTAAATATTTTATTATTATTCTTTCAATTCTTTGTTTTATGGATAATTTAGTCCAATTTTTTATTTTGTTTTTTTTTTCTTTTAAGTTAATTTTCTTTCCTTTTCTCTTTGTTTTTCTCAATTAATTTTTTATGACGATATTATTATTTATCATATTCGAATCAAAAATAAAATCTAATCGAAATGGAATATTTTCAATTATAAAGTAAATAATACGTGATAACTGACAAGATATTCGAGGTTATATTTTTATGTAACTCGAAACAACGTGGAAAAATTGGAAAACATATCGAACAAATAATTTATATCGAAATTATTCGATTTTCTTTTTCCACTTTTTTTTTCAAATTGAAATATTTCTAAAAATAAATACTTTTACACTTCGGATATAAATAAAATTATTTTTCTTTTAATTCAAAATCGATAAACGATGAAAAATAATAAACCATTTCGTTTCTTATTTTTTAAATACTAGATAAATTATTTTTTATGCATTATATGTATAATATGATTTCAACACTATTTTCCAAAAATCTATATTTGAAATGCTATTTCATTTAATGTAATCAATTCTATATATAATTTCCATTTATCTATTTTTTTCCATCCATGCAATTTACTATTGCAATATCATAATATTCCAAAATTTCTTTTAATATTTTTTTTCCTCGCCACACCCTTGCAAACGAGCATCGTGACTCATTGTGACAAATCTTGATTCTCGCATTGGACTGGTTTCGAGAGAACGTCACCGAGATAGAGCGAAAATGGACAAGTATCGTCGTGATGGCGCCAAGCCAGGAATATCGTGCGAATTTTCTCTGTAAAACATATTTTTAACGCGTATTTTTCTCACTCTTCCCCTATGAACTCCTCACCTCAACCGGTTTTCTATCCAACTATATAACTTTGACAGTTTCACCATATAAGTCACAAGAAGCAGACGAACATTATGGGGGCGCCATTATGAGCGTTCAAGGCGTCACTTATCCGTTTTGTATTTAAATTCTAGGGATATTTTCGACGCCTCCACTCGAATCTCCATTGCTTTTACAATCTTTTGTATCATAAAGATTATGCCATTGCATAATTAAACTTAAAGTCAAAATTTTGAAAATAAATATGGAAATAAAAGAAATTATTATTGTTGAAAATTTTGAAAATTTACAAGTTATTCCATTATTTCTTTACAAAAATCTGTTGAAATAAAGGAAATTGAATATCCACTCTCAATTAAACATACCTCTGGATTTTAGCTTTCACAAGTAAAAATTCAAGCATCGTTGCAATTATTATAATACTTGCTTGCCAGAAAACCAGTTTCCAATAATATTTTTCAAAAAATGAAGAAACGATTACACACATATTTATACATTTTACATTTTAAATACTTAAATACTTAAACATACCAATCGTTAAATTAAAATTTCTCAAAATTCCAGTAAAAATAGATTCCAATAAATATTTCTAAACTTTTCAGAAATGAACAATTTTGATACTGTACACTCTCCATATATGTGTATATATATATATATACATATAAGAGTTTGGTGTATACGTTCCAGTTACCCAGAGCACAAGCTGTTGACAGAAATTTTCCTAACAACGTGTCATAACCGTCTGCAGTCGGCCGCTTTAACCGAATGGCCAACCCTTGGGTCCGGTTTCCGGCAATATTCCGCATAGCAAACCGTACAGGTCACTCGTGCACCGTGATGAATAGGCATCGCGATACGGAACAGAACTCGCTCAAAGGAAAACGTTTCGTCCACGCTGATTTCCTATTCCCTCGTTATTCACGTTTCTGCGTTTAACGGCGTATGTTCGAGTAAAAGTTCGAAGCACTCGGACTGCAAACACGCGTGAAAATTGTTTCAAGCACATTTGTCATGCTCAAGGATAATTAATTTCTTCGATTTGTGAAGGAAAATCTGCGTTACATGAAATTCCCTTTTTCCCCCTCTGCTTATGATTTTTAACAGGACATAAGATAACATAATAATAATAAAATGGAAATAAGGAATTTTGGTTAAAATAACAATTTCTTATTTTTAGGAAATTTTAGAAAATAATTACGTTTGAAATAGATTAAAGAAAATTGGAGGCTAATTCTCTGTCCATCCTAATATTTGAACTATTAAAACTTAGGATTCTTCACGTCAATTTTTTCCAATAATTGAAATAATAAACACTTTAGAATTTAGAGTGACAAGAAACTTGAATCAATTATTCCTTTCTCACGACCTTGACAAAAGTACATGTACATCACAAACTAGAGGATTGAAACGTACATGTAAACTCGTCATAAAAAGTCGTCGGTCGAAGCGCTATCTGTACACAACTTTCTAAAATATGCGCGTTCCCAGCCGGCATAGAATACCGCCTCTACGAAAGTTGACAGTTTTCTGACCGTTCCCATTCTCTGACGGTCCTCCTCTTCGTTTTAACGCGCGCGTGAAAGGTGAATTGACGAAGAACCGGTTAACGATTGGTGTCCCATGGTGTCTATACTTGGCAACCGCGTTTGAGAAATCAACTGTGGGAGAAACGACACCGTATATCCGCATCCGTCCAATGGATTACTACTTTGCATATGTTTATTCGCATCTAAGTGCTATATTAAAGCGGAAGTCGTATTCGTGTACGGTCATTTCGTTCATACGTTCATTTACGTTCATAACACAGAAAAAGAAGAAGAAGAAGAAGAAGAAGAAGAAGAAGAATGGTTTCCAAGATGATTTTTCGTGAGAAAAAAAAGAATTTCGAGGTTCTTTTCTTTTTTAAGGAAAATAAAAAATTTTCAAATAGATCAGGATACGAATTTAATTCGAGAAAGTTTGAGTTTGAAAAATATTTCGATTTTCTTTTAAAAATAATAAGTTGTATTCGTGTACGGCCATTTCGAACATTCATAATACAGAAGAAGAAAAAGAAGAAGAATGGTTTCCAAGATGATTTTTTGTGAGAAAAAAAAAGAATTTCGAGGTTTTTTTTCTTTTTTAAGGAAATATCAAAAATTTTCAAATAATTCAGAATACGAATTTAATTCAAGAAAGTTTCGATTTCGATTTTCTTTTAAAAACAATAAAAATTTTGTTCATACATTTTATCGATTGGAAGTTAGTCTAATTTCAATTTTATATTTTGAAACATTTTCGAATTTGTTTATCACTTCTACAATACTTTTATAATTACTTGTTCTTATAGAATAATAATTAGACAATTGGATCTCATTAGAGTGACTACAAAAATTATTTAACGTATTGGAAATTTATGCATTATTTAAACGTGCAGAAATTGATTTGGAATGATATGCAAAATTACAATTTCAAATTCCAATCTACATATTATGATAATTGAAGAGAATCAAATCTTCATTTCAGTTTCCATTTCTTTTTTTTTTTTTTTTTTGTAATTCTGTTCAACAAATTTTTAATCTGCATAAATATTTCCAATCTAACAATCGCCATAGATTTTATGTGCATAAATTCTAAGGAATTATATATAAGAACAGAAAAGAAAAATTCACTTCGACTATACGTATACGTATATGTATATATAAGAGAAGAAAGAATCTCGTTGAGAAAAAAAATCCACAATCCGCTATAAACACTGATAACACAAAATTTTAAACGAAAAATTTACCACGCAACAATATTTCCCGGGTTAATAAATCTTGGTGGAAAGTAAAAGCTTAGAGTCCTTCCCCCTCCCCCAACCAAACCTAGTTCATAAATATAAACAAGCGAGGCACGGTGTGTGTACCTCGCCTATGAAATTTATCGTGTTAATTTTCACCCAAGTGCACACGCGGCACAAAATTTTTAAAATCGTTCCTCCTTCATAAACAAAGGCGTTATTACAGAAGAATTTTATCCCAGATTTCTCAGTTGCTCAATTTTAATTATACATCATCCTGTATTAAATTAATATATATCTCGTTATGAAAACCGGAACCAGAAATTTATATCTGTTCTACTTTACTGATTAATTATTCCAATTGATTAACGTTATTTAAATATTAGAGAATAACAAAAAGTGAGGAATTAAAGTTATAATACGAATATGAAGAGAAATTATATTATCAAGTAAAAATTACTTAAAT
>NW_006263515.1:70827-73270 GCF_000469605.1 Apis dorsata | reverse complement strand
GAATTTTTTAAAATATATATATATATATATATATATATATATAAAAGACTTAATTTTCGTTATGTATTATAGAATTTAAGAAACTTCGACCAAGTTTATGCTTATAATAATATCGATACATTAAAAAACTTTTTCAACTTTCCATTGCGTATTAGAAAATCAATTTGTTTAAATTAATTTTTAAAATTATGTTGTTGCGCGATTTTCGTAGTATACTCGAGTTATTTGAAAAAATAAGGAATAAATTATAATCGAGGAAAAGAACAAGATTTAATAATTCGAAAAAAGTATACGATAACAAATTTCGATTTTCAAATTTCCACGTATAAACAACTCCGTCGATCGACGAAACCAAAGCGTCAACAACGCCCTCGTAACGTTATCATATTCTCGATATATGCGGATTGAAACGAGGCTTGACGTAACGTTTCCAATGAACGTTTTATTAATCCCTCTGGTTCACGGAACATAATAACACGAGACCGTTATTAACGCGATACACAATTCTCGTTCGAAGTGATAACAACAACGGTACGAGAAACGCGTACGATGACTTACTTACTATCAAGTAAGTATCGGAAACGATTGTCGAGACGGATTGAAGCCTGAACAATGAGGATGGAACAAATTGAATGATCGTGAATAAAGGAGAATTGTGGAATAAGGATGGAAATAAATGATAATTTGCATGAGAGTAATCTTAGTTAACCATCATTTGTTTTGTTTTTTTTTCTTTTTCTATTGTCATTCCGAGTCAATCGTTGATTTATTATTGGTAAAATGCAAATTTGGATTTGCTCTCTTTTTAATAAAAAATGAAATTTGTTATTAATGTTTATTGTAAACAAACAGTTTACATTTTGTTGTAAATTGGAAGGAATTCAAATTCTTCAATCTTTTGCTTGAAAAAAATTCAAAATATGATTTCAAAAAGGATTTAGTAAGATGACATTTAATTTTTGAATTTATTTTAGAAATAATCCTAAAATGAATAATTCTTTTTGCTTAACAAGCATAGAATAATCAAGTATCTAAAAATTATAAAACAATGTATAAAATAGTTAAAAATTTATTTAATTTTTTGTCTTATTTTGCAAACTTAAATATTTAAAGCACGATTAATATGAAAATCATAAAGATAAGAATAATTTTCACTCTTATACAAAAATAAATTAACAAATTAAATAAAATGAATCTAATTATAACTGAAAAGTAAAATTATCATCAATTTAATTTTTCGAAATAAAAATAAGAAAAAAATTTCAATTTTAATAATTAAATTGGTCATATTAGATCTTGTATGTTTCTTCTTATATTTCTTTTTTTTTTTTTTTTTTTTTGTTTTTCCTCGCTTAATAAACGTATCTACCAAACCACTCAGTTCATCCTTCCCACGGATCGAAGAGAACCCGAGACCAAAGTCGACTCAGACGCATAAATACTCTTTCCACCTTTCTTCTATCTACACCCTTCTCGCTCTTCCTCGTTTCAACTTTTGCTCTCTATCTCATTCGACTTTATTCCCTCGACCGTATACACTATTGTTCATAAGTATCCCTGCTCTTTTAGCACATCCAAGTAACTTTGGTCCATTAAACATGATGTTTGATGAATTTTTAACTCTTTCTTTTAGCAATGAATCAATTAAAAAAATAGGAATCGAGTTTAATTTTAATCTCTTAAAATCAAATACAGTGTTAATACTCTGTATATAGCAAAATTTAATAACAAATACTTCATTATTTATTTTTCATAAATACACTTTGTCTTTAATAATACTTTCATGATATTATTCCAAAGAAATTTATTTCAACATCGTATTATAACGACAATATAATTTTGTTCAATTCGACTTTTTCAGATGAAGAATTTGATTTGTAAAAAAAAACTTGGGTATCTGCACAATAAAAAATTACTGAAATTTCTCAAATATCACAACAACTGTATGATCCTGTTCCACATCGAATCAACATGAAACGTAACAATTCATTCCTAAACCGAGTCAAGATCCACCCTCAACAAAAAGGAAAAACCTCTCATTGCTTTTACTTTTGAACCATAGTGTACCTCCTCTTCCTCGTCCACGTGTAACTTCACACCCTCCCTCTCAACCCACTCTCCCTCCCTGTTCCTCTCCCCGCGGAAGGATGGGGAGGATGAGTATCGCTATAAACGCGAGGCGCTCTTTTATCTCTGGAACTCGTGGCAAACAAACCACCCCCCCGATTCGAGGAACGAAAGCACCGTGTTCCGGTTAAACGGTATTACGAGGTCGACGCTGCGTTCCCAGATGGTGGCGCGCTCTCGCGCCCGGATGGATACGTCTAATTGGGTTCAATGTCGTTCGAAAGAAATCCGGGGATTATATGAGCCGTGAACACGCGGCGAACAATGGCGCGGGTATTCTTGGAATACGATCCCGCCGTCTCGCTAATATTTTCAA
>NW_006263515.1:66590-70604 GCF_000469605.1 Apis dorsata | reverse complement strand
TTTTTTTTTTTTTTTTTTTTTTTTGGATAAATGGAGTATATAGTGAAGGATGTATTTTTTATCCTTGTGGTTTCTTTTTTCTTTTCAATAAGAAAATAATAATCGTAATTTCTTGAAATTAACAATATATAACAGCGATGATGATGGTGTGGTGAATATTTTCGATCTAATCCTATTTAAAAACGTACATCAATCAAAAGCTTAGCTCTCTAAAATAAAAATAGAAAAGAATTTTAAAATTGGAACTAACGACTATGAAATATTTATTGTAACACCGTACACGATATATTTCATGCTAACGAGTTTGCATTCGATTTAATAGGATATGACACAAAGGAAATTATGACGTAAAAAATAAAGTTCTGATGCTATGATCAGTATAAAAAAAAAAAAAAAGGAATGTTCGAAACACGATATAAGTGATTATTAGACGCGTGTAATGAGACCTGTACTTTTTTCTTCCGATATATTATGTACAATATGCAATGTGATACGCGATACGAGCTCCTTATCGTCGAAGCATGCATAACAAATATAATTGCAATATAAAATCAAATTTCGAAGAAATCTTATTAAAATATATAATAAATATAAAGGAAAATATTAATATTTCGCTAAAAAGTTTTATATTACGTATACGTATATTATTACGAATGAGAGAAAAAAAAAAAAAGAATATCAGATTCGAAATCGTTGGACATTGGAAATGGGAATATTTTTGAACAAAACTCTGGAAATAGAAATTGCAAATATTTATTAAAAATTATTTTCTTCCAGTATTATCAATATGTACAATTCATTCATAAAGTATTTCGTTAAAAAAAATATATATGTATATATAACGATGCTTGAAAAAATATTTTTGTTTCTCTCCGCTGAAAATGTAAAAATGTAAAATGCAATTTCACTTTTTTTTTTTTCACATCAGAGTGAATGTTAGATATGTTGAGATATTAATTTAACAAAAGAGATTTTAATTTAATAACAAATTTTATTGTTAAATGTGAATAAATATTTCAAAGTATTTTCAAATGCATATTTTTTTCTTAGCTTAAGATTTTTATCAAGAAATATTATTGAAGTTACATGAAATTTATAATTTCAAAAAGATGTTGAATTAATTAATTTCTACGCATAACGAATTCTGTAAAACTTTTATCCAATTCTTATTATCTTGCTCGTCGTTAAGAGACCTTAAGTTTTCCAATGCATTATTCAAGATTTTACAATGAAAATCCGGCAACGTTTCAAATAATCCAAAGTTTTATAGCACGTAGCTTGTAATGCGATATTAAAATTGTATCGATAAAATAAATCTCTTGTATAGAAAAATAAAAAATAAATTGGCAAGACGGATTAACTTTGATATATGTAATTACTGTGTATCGCGCGAAATGGATTTTGTTTTCCAATTTGACATAAAAAAATAATAATAATAATAATAAATCGAATTTCAAGAACAAACTAACGATCGAATTAACATTTTGTGTTATAAAACAATATTACTTTTTATTCCAAGAAAAAATTAATTATTGTACTATATTACACATAAAATTTCTCTAAAGGAAAATATAAAAATTCATTAAAATAATAATAAAAATTATTTCTCATTTCAGATCAAAATTTTATAAAAATTCATCTATATTTCATTCATCTATTTCGCTACGATACTGAAAAGATTATTAAATTGTAATAAAGCATCACTACTCAAAAACCTAACCTAACTAATTTGACAACAGTTGTATTGTTTTAGATTTAAAACATTATTTAAAAACAATGCTTAAATATAATTAGTTACTTTACAATTAATATTACTTTTAAAATATTTTTTAGTTTAGCTTTTAGTTAATAAAGTTAAGAATATTTGAATATTTTTTAATCCCTAATTCATATACGAGTTGCTAATGCAGTGTAAAGAATTTAAATAATGATATTTAAATGTCACATACAGAGTAAAATAAGATGAGAAATAATGAGGATCGTAAATTATATAAAAAAATTTCTACGAAGGTTGTGTAATGCATAATACATATATAGGTGTATCAGGGATGCATAAGAAGGCAAGAATGTCGGGTTGGAAATTTTTCTTTACTCTTGGGATCCAATATGGATCCCGAAAGTACCGTGTCGTAAGAATATCGAGATTCCCGAAATCTTCCACTATCCTTCGAATATTCCAGGATAAATATTATATACTTAATATAAAACGCATGACTGGGATTTTCAAACCGTGAAGTGGTTGCGAATTCTACTACTTCTAGTGGTGTTGTAAAAGATCCTTTAATAAATCGTAGAAAATAAAATATGAAACGAATGTAATGCATCAAATATTGTATGTATAATTTAATATACGTGATAGGATATATAGGATATATAAAGATGAAATTTAAATATGAAATGCATCTAAAAATGAATCTAATGCAATATTTTATATTTTGAAATTTTATTAAGAAAATAATCGTTTTTTTTTTTCATAATTTTATGAAGAAGAGATAGCTAGTAGTTATTTTTGAAGAAGAAGAAAGCAGAAATAAAATTTTGTTGGTAAGTTTTGTTGTTATTATTATAATACAAAAAAAAATCGTGTACAATTCATTTTATATCGAAATTTGCAATATTTTTATCACTAAAATCTCACGTACAATGTGTGTAAAAACTTTCTAAGGATCATCACAGTTATAAAAATATTCTTTCAATTATTGAATTCAAACAATTGCTATTTTTCTTTCCTATTTTTCTTTTTTTTTTTTTTATAATAAAAGTTTCAAAATCCTTCTGAATGAAAAAGTACAATACATGGATTAAGCTTTTAATCGATATTTCATCACGATATAACAATTCGGTGTAAAAGCAGAGATTAAAGTAAAGTATTATCGTAGAAAGTGTTCTTGGTTACTATTTTTTATACGAATTATTGAAAGAAAAATAATAATAAAATATATATTTATAAATTTTAAATTGTAAAAATAAATTGTAAAAAATTTTCAAAATTTCCATTTGATACGAGTGAATCAATTCTATCAAATTTCGATTCGATTTGGGTCAGTCGTACAAGTCGAAATATGGTATGTTATATACCATATGCACAATATTTCGGAAATTCTGATATTCTGGTTGTCATATGATGCATTCAGAATTATCATTCGACCATCCATATATTGAGTATACATATACATATACGTATATGAAAATGTGATGATTTTGGAGTTATTTTGTTTTATATTTATATTTTATACGACGAAATTTCATTTCCGTTATACACGATGGTAAAAAAAAGATAACTTTTTCTGTTTCATAGTTATTTTTTTTTTGTTTCCAATAAAAAATAAATATAATAATTGAAAGATTTATCTATTTATCATTTTTTTTTTTTTTTAGGATATCATGAAATATATTTTTTCAGAATTTTTAAAATTAGTAAGAATCTCTTGTGATCATTAGATTAATAATAATTTCGATATCTAGGAATCGCCTAGATATATTTTTTACTTACTCAAGCTCAAGATAATATTTTATTTTTTCTTTCTCTTTAAGTTTACACGAACTTTGAAAAAATTTTTCAAAATCCGCAAACTTCAAAGAATTCCAAGAAACTGTATGAGAATTTCTTTTAACGATCCCAAAGCATATATAAAATTATCCGCAATTATTATATTATTATATAATTATTATATTATATAATATTATATTATTATATAATTGATGCAGATATATTTCCAAACTGCCCCGCGTAAAGCGCGTATACGCGCATGCGCAACGTATTTTAGACGGGCCGCGGACGAAATAATCGACTTATCGAGACACCCGCGACATTCATCCTTTGTCGTCGAATTTGCTCCGCTCGAGTTCCAACATTTCCTCCGCTGTGTAACTTAATCGCTGCATTGGGCGCGCCTGTAATCCAACATCGGTGGAATCCTCGAGTGACAAGGACGAGTCCTCCTTCCATCCTCGTCCGCCCGAGGTGTAAATCTCGCGAAGAAATAAAACGACTGCGACAAAAAGAGGAGGGGG
>NW_006263515.1:49654-66383 GCF_000469605.1 Apis dorsata | reverse complement strand
GGAGACGCGAAACACACGTGGGCGATCCTCGAAGCGCCTACGTGGTTCCGTGGAATTCTGTCGGTAAACAAGAAGACAAGGGAAAAAGAACAGGGATAAAGTCGGCAGGAGTGGACACAGCCATTCTGGAACTGCTCGTGTCTCGAGTACGCTTTGGGCACTCGCATGCAATGAGATATGTAATACACTTATGTATTGTGTGTATATAGTTTGAGAAAGAAGAAGATATATGAGTTTGAGAAAGAAGAAGTGTTTTGATTGTGTGGTTTGGAAGAAGGACGTGTTAATTGGATATCAATGATGGGTGGAATTTAATGAAGTTGAAGTTAGGAATAATGTTATTTCGATGATTTGTTGTGTTCAAAATATTAATAATAATTGGAAATTATAGGAAAAGAGGATCGACTGTAAAATGTATTTTATTCGAATTTTTAATTTTCAGTCACTTTTTCAATGGCCAACTTTTTGCAATGTTGGATCAAAGTGGAAGAATTTGGTGAAACTTTATCTGAAATTTTATCATTATTTTTTGGAATTTTACTAATTTTGTAGGATTTATGAATTCTTAGTAACTCGAAGTAAAATTGTAAATTTGTCGTACTTTAGTAATCCTAAGAATTATGTAAATTTTATAGTAAGTTTAGTATCTTGTGGATTTTACAAGTTTTACAAGAATTTTAGAAACTTATTTATGCAAAACTGGGAGGACGAAATTAAAATTAAATTTTATATGCATTAAAGAGTGAAGAAAATATATAAGTTTTATATAATGTAGGAAATATTTTAAGATCTTTCAACATGTTTGCATCTATTTTGATGTTAAACTATTTTTTTTATTATAAAATTAAAAAGAATTATTTACTTTATATTTATTATCATATTGTTTGTTATCATATATTCAGGAAAAATTTAATAATCAATTATATCCATTCTATTTTATACAATTTTTTAATTTTAGTTTATTTGTTATTGTATTTTATTTGGATATTTTCTCGACCATAAAGTTTCTTTTCTAAGTTTTGTATACTTTTTTCATTCAAATTGTTTAAACGAGTATTTGATTTGAAGAAGAGAAAACAAAAGTACTTTCCAAATACTGAAGTGAATCTGGCTAATTCTGGATTGACTATGAATGAACTACAATATAGCTCTAATTGTACACATCACTGCTGTATACTGAGAAATAGTTACGTGAATAATTTGTACAGTATACTATATAGTAATTCCTTCGTTCAAAACTTTATATATAATATTAATTTATATGGCTGCCTCAATTCTAATTCCAAATAATCCAAATAAAATGCTTTCATTCCTTTTCAAATTAATTTGAAAGATTTGCAATCAGTAGTCTATTAAACAAATAATTTTAAGGGAGAAAAGAAATTTTCTATAGTTTATATTTTTATAATTCAATTTTATTTAACTTTGATGAATCTTTTCATCTAAAATAAACCTCAATTGAAAATTATTTTTACATACAAATTTTTGCATTTATTTTGTCCTTTAGAATTAAAATGTTTTAAAAATATTTCAGGAATATTTTAACATCTTTCATATTCATAATTTGATGACAATTACGAAAATCTGTTATAATAATAAATTTTTATTTTAGATGCAAAAATAAATTTATATAAAATTCAACTTATCAAAAATATTAAAAAACTACGTTTTACGACACGTGCAAAATAATTTGAGGATCAATGAATTCTCCTTCAAAAATTTTATCTTGAAATTTTCGCTTCTTAATAGAATAGAATCGAAGAAAAAAAGTCAATTATCGCCAAGTTTTTATAAGCACCAACGAAGAATTTTTGTTGGAAATTTTCAAGATCTCGACATTAAGAGCAAACATTCGAGATATTAAACACGTCCCGCCACTTGGTTTTAATTATAATCCAGTGGGAGTAAAAAGTTGATGATAATTCCGATAGCAAAGAGCGCAATATGTATATTAGAAAGTACTCCATTGAAAATTGTGAACACGCATGTTTAATTCGCTTTGAGCCAATACATTGTATCTAATTAATTTTAAAGAAAATACTAAAACTAATAAATTAAAAACTAATAAACAGATATTAAACTAATGAAAATCAGACAAATTTTATATTGCTAATATTTTATCTTATATACATAATTATATAAATAGTAACTAATTAATTTAGAACAAAAAGAAATCTTTTATCAATCCTCTTTATACTTCCTAAAATAAATATAATTCTTTTTCTACATAATTATATTTATTATAATTGTTATAAATGCAACATTTATGTTACAAATCAACTATTTTCACTGTCAATATTTAACAATTTTTATATAATTCTTCTTAAAAAAATAATCTTGCTTTTCATTAATTAAAAAATATATATCATGTTTAATAAGTTATGTTCAATTTACATATATATATATATATATAAATCTTCATTTGAGGTTATGATTTCATTTGCTATATTCTCACTACCAATAGCAATAGTGAAACTTTAAATATATTCAAGAAAAAAAAAATCGAGACAAAGTAAAAATATAAAAAATATGGAGAACAGTAAACCAATGTAAGTAAATACCATGTTTAAAATAATATCTTGTCGATCTTCGTAGCACGAGATACACTGGATAACAACTAGCCAATATATAATTTCATATACACGTGCAATTACCATTTTTGCATAACGAGCACAGAGTTTCGAGAGTGGCTTCGACTTATCGAGAGATAAAGAGAGATAAAACCAAGGGACAGGAAGAGAAACAAGGAAGATGGAAAGGAGAACATACTTACGTGACTCCTTATTGTATCTCGTTTCCCTTCGCCGCGTGCGGTCCTAGGGACCTCCCGCTGAGAGAATCGAGTCTCGAGCTTAGAATCGGACCAGAAGGCCCCGGATTCCCTGGGATTACAACTTACGACTTATAATCCCCGTTCCACGTGAATTAATCGGAAATAGCGAGCGCAAGTGTGCGTATCGAGCACACCATTGATCTCAGAGATTTCATGTCAATTGTCGTCCAATCCTGAATTTTTATCTTTAACAGAATAAAGAGATGAGACTTTACTGGCCGCAACTTGAAGGATTTTTATTTTAGAATGCTCGAAAACAAATTTTTTGTTTGCTTGGTGTTTTTATTAAAATAAATAATTAAACCGTTGATATTTGTAAAGTATGAGGTTAGTTAACACGTTCAATATGGCGGTTGAAATCGAAGGAGGTTCCCTCTGGCGGAAAGATTTTCGATAAGTAGAGAAAATTTGTTGTAAAGCAACGACAAAATGGAACGAGAATGGCTGTGCACACTGATAACGACATTCGTACCAAATGTGGAAGATGAATATGTGGAAAACTTTTTTGATTTTCATATTTTCGAGAAAAGTTCATGATGATATGATCTATGCGTCAACTATAGAATATATGGAAATCTCCATAAAAGAGAAATTGTGTTGAAAAAAAAAAGTAATAAGTTATAAAGAATATTTTAATTAAAGAAAATAAAATAAAAATCAAATTAATTTCAGTGGCTTCCAATTTTTATAAGATAAAAATTTTATTTATTCGAATTTCGTTTCCCCTTTTTTCGCGTATTTTGATGCACGATTTTATTTTATTCCTTTTAGAATGACTTTGCCAATATTGGCTCATTTCAGAATCCTCTCGAGGACGAGATTGATCTTTTAAGACAGAGCCCATAGTCAAACAACATTATGAAATTTAATATAAGAAGAATTCGAATAATTCGATTCAACGTTGGTTAAAGGGATATCAAAGGATTGGTAATGTTTCCACGGTGAAAAGAAGCGAGAAGATCTCGCGAGAAAGATGTTGGTCGAGGAAGTATATTCTCGGATATAAAAATCAACTATTCTTTGCGGTTATCTGTTTCGAAGGTTATTCATAAACCGTCTTTATATCTATCCTTTGTGCTTACAAAGTGGATATTATGCAGAGCTTAAAGCCAGATGAAAGCCGCCCATAAACTCGTTTTTAGCATTCTGCAATATTGATTCTACGGTTAATAAAATAAAGTGCCTTATTTCGTTATTTTTGGTTTGAAAAAATGGTTACGACAATTTTAACGATGATTTCTTGTTATTCTTTCGTTATCATGAATAATGAAAAAATGAAATATTGTGCGTTACTAAAAACTACAAGGATGATTTAAAACACGATGCGTTCACTTTTTCTTTGTTGTTAAAAATATGAAGGATTGAAAAAATTGAGAAATAAAAAATATTTAAGCTATTATTTAGTTAACAAAAGATGGAAATTTAATAGATAGTACAGGATTGATATAAGTTTAAAAATAAGATAAAAAAAAAATGTCAGGAAAAATATAAATTAACTTATCTTTAAACAATATTGTTTTAATAATTTAAAAATAATTAATTATAATTTTCCTATTTTATATTTTATAAATATTTCTGCAGCATATAAAAAAACAAAAACTTATCACGAGATTTTTCTTAGCTTTCCTTAGTAGACAATTATCTATATACGATATATATTTCGAATTAAAGATTTTACCATTTTCCGTGTCGTCCATATTAGGAAGAATAAATAAAACTATATTCTAGATCCTTAATATTTTTTTCTAACTTTATTTAAAGATTGAAAGAATTTCACGATTAATTGCCATTATACAAAACATATCGAAGTGCCTTATAAATTAAATAACATATATTATATCATTATTATAAATCAAAACTATTAATCCTTGAAACATTAATATTCAAAGGATTACGTTAATCTACCACGAATAGCTTCTTCGATAAATGACCGCTCTTCTCCATATTTGGACAGAGTAGGAATCGTAACGTGTTCCATAATCGCATAACAATTATCGCATACCAGATAACTTGGCTAAATTAGTCGAAAAGCGATTGACCCACGCGCTTTCTGTTTATCTATCGAGCTTTAAAACAAATGAAACTCAACTTGCCGGGACCGCCATTGGCAATTATGCAATGGCCACTGCCTGGGACACGCATTATGTCCCCGTAATTGCGGGTTTGTCGTTATCAGGATGATACATTCGGTAGTGGCCGCCGATGTTATCGTCACAAACAGCACAGTCCTCCGGGAATTCGTTAATTCCCTCTTACCGCGATGCAACGTGTCGCTCGAGTGAATTGGCTGCGCTACTGCGATTCGCCTCGCCTTTGTAAAACCGCTTCCACGACTTTTCTACCATTTCTTTCGCAACGAAAAATTTTCAAAATTAATAAAGTAGTAAAAATTGATTATTTATAAATTCTTTTTTCGAATTTTTACTGTTTTACAAGTTTACTTACAATACGAATGAGCACAATTATTATAAATATATTCAAAGTTGTTCTTCTTACAATTTGTATTTATTTCATTCAAAACTAACTCAAATTCCAACGCGAATTCGCTTTTCATTATATGAAATCGCCCGAGCAATTCAAGCAATGCAAGATGAAAATAGCAGGTGAATAGCGCGATGACTGGTCAGAATAATCTAACCAAGAAATCTCTAGTGTGAAACTGGATTAAAGCCGGGCCGCGATGCCCCCTGGTGCCGGAATCGCGGACCACACACGCATGCGCGTTAAAACTCGTCCCGTGGAACGTCAGAAACCAAGTATTCTTATATCTTCCTTCGATAAACCGCTTAATGGACATATTATGCGGCGGATGTCCGCACGAGAGAAGCGGTAGCAGCAGATGATATCGAGTGTTAAGGTTCGCTTGTTGCCTGCAACTTTCCTGTTGCGACGAGTTAATAGTCGTGGAAACTAATCCATGCAAAATGAAACAGTCGATTATTGCTAGGTTATGAAAGTTTAGTTTACGCATATGTGTATAAAATATAAGTGTAAAGAAACTACTTACAAAATGCACGTGATATTTCAATTTTTATTTCACATTAAACATTCGCAACGTAATTACGTAATTACAAAATTGGCAATTGATTATTAGATTAATGATTTTTAAAAGTTTGGAAAATTTAATTTCTTGCAATTAATAAAATGAACGAATGAGAAAAGCTTTTATTTTGAAAAATAGGTTAATAAGAATTGACAAGATCGGATAAGTATTGTATTTAACTATCGAGTCCATCAGGAATTTGAGAGGCTTGAAAAGATTTAAGTTAATCGTCTGAATTCAAGTGGATTGAAGGGCAAATAAACCGTTCAAATATCCAAGCATTTAAAATGATTCAAATAGGTCGGATTTTTTCAAGCTGGTTTGAATAATCAAGCTGTTCGAGGTATTACATGGGTGATCAAGTAAGTACTCGACCCAGTTTGAAAAACCAAGTTTTATTTGATTTGATCTTCAACTACTTCAATAACGTAAATACATTTTCCGGATTTCGAATAAAAATTATACTTTAAAAGATCCTCGTTCAAGAGGCAAACGTAATCTCTCACTCTTTATGAATAATCTTGATTTTCCAAATTTTTAAAATGTATTTCTTTTTGCTTTCGAATCATCTGTCATGATTGACAATTGTTAAAAAGAAATTATTCAGTGATTAATAATTAGAAATCTGATTGAATAAATAAATAATGATGCCAAGTTGGAATAGATCAAAGGAAAATAATGTTAATAAATGTATAATATTATGTATTATATTTAAATTATTAATTGTTTTAAAAATTAACTGATATTTTTTTTACTTTTTATCATAAAAAATCTATTTTTTATACTTAAAAACATAAAATCTCACAGAAAGTTTTGTTATAAATATTATATTTTTTAATTTAATTAATATTAAAAAATATGATGAATTAATTTTCCAATAAAACAAATATGATATTTATTTTATTTAACTTTCATAAATATGTAACGATGCAAACATTTATTAAATATCACAATAATTATTATTTAAAGATTCTTTATTTAATTTTTACAACTCGATAAATTTTTAACACGATATATTAAATATTACAATAATAACTTTTTAAAGATCCATTAAATTTCCTTATTCATTTTAATATTGTCTTCATTTAACAACTTTTGATAGATTCTTAATATTCACGTATCTCTTAAACAGGCTCGCATTTACTAGAAAGTTAAACCGTCGAATATTAAAGGAACTCGAAACGAAAATTTTAAAGTATAATTGAGTTAATAACTATACAATGAAGATATAATCATGCCTATGCACGTACAAGTTCTGCACCTCTAAAATTCCTAATCAAACTTTCTCCCAAGAGGTCTGGAAACTTGTTAGTTCCAAAGCAGCGCATAACAAATTGGCGTTGCGTGCTTTCTTAGACGTTTATCTGTACGATAAATAGAATAATACTTCGTTTTAAATTTCTTCTGGAAATTAAAAATAATTTAAGCTAAGTTCAATCTCCATAAAATTTTCCAATTTTTTTCATATTTTACGCGATAAAACGTTATTTAATTTTAATTCATTTTAATTCGAAATGATTAATTTTAAAACACATAAAAAAAAAAAAACGTATGCAGATACGATTTGTACACCCCAATTCACAATCAGAACGTTTATTAGTCTCGCGATAATTGGTCTGGATTATTGAAAAATCGATTGAAATATAATTATTTTTCGATCTTTTTGTAAATAATCTATTTTTATCTCGTTTTTGTCATAATTGTATAAAAGTTAAATATATAAATATAACATTTTATTCTTTTTACGTTGGAATTAAAAAGGAACACGAATAAAAAAATATATATTTTCAATGGAATAGATATATCTTCCAGATAGTAGATATAATAGTTCCAGAAATACTGCTTTTATTGTAACACCAGTGGATTATTCTCAGTACATATACTATTACATCACCACAATCCTCTGATTTAAATCCGATCGATTCTGAATTGAATTAGGAAAACAAGTCCATATTTATTAAATCCATATCCAGAAGCAAATAACTATTGAAACAAATAATTACTTTTATCAAATTATGTATTTAATTGTTTAAAAAATTCTATTGTAAAATATTCAATTAAAATCAGATCTGCAAAATTCATAATTCTCAAGTATAAAAATGTAATACATGAATCTAGAAATTTCTATTATATTCCAAATATTATAATTAGATATATTAATAATATTCCTATATAAAATAATTAAAAAATAAACATTATTCCAGTATAATATTCTTACAAATTATTTTAACATTTAAAAAAAAAAGAGCTGGAAAATTAAAAAATAAATATTATTCCAGTATAATATTCTTACAAATTATTTTAACATTTAAAAATAAAAAAAGAGATGGAACAAATTCTTTGTTTAAATTGTATCTCTTTAATTCACAGTTAATCGTAATTAAACTTGTTTGTTAATTTCTATATATATATAAATTCTCAACAGAAGTTATCAATTACAGTTGTTAAACAAATTCAAAGCTTTGCCACCAACTGCTTAAACTAACGAAGGATTATCGATATTAATTCAAGCACAAGTTCAGAGGGAATTCTCGAGAGAGGGGGAGGCAAGGTATTATCCTTGAACATCTCCTTAAGTCTTCAAACACAATATTGAATCAATTTAACATACTGCTCGATCCAGCAATTTTACTTTATATACGATTTTAACGAGGGCAGGACGCGTATCCGGGAGAAAAAGAAGTGGAGAAGTGCTTAACCTAGAATGGTATCTATCCTGAACTCGAAAGAAGTTGGAAGCTTCAAAAGGGTTGCAAAAGGATTGAAAAAAGGATCGAAGACGATTGCGCTTTACGAATGGTCGTTAGATTTTGGGTCAAAAAGGGAACAGGACGGTTTAAGTATCATTGATCTTATTGGGATTTGGGCTAGATATCCAGAGAAATTTTAAGCACAGATCGAGAGCAATGTATTTTTGTGGAATTGAATTTTATCGAATATCGTATAATATTTTATTTAGTTGAGATACTCTATATTTGAGATATTTCAAGTAATCAATTTTAAATTATCTTTCAAAAATGTATGTAAATTATTAAGAAAAGTCCATAATTAAATCTCATTTTCACATTTGCTTTCTACGTCTACATAAAATAAAAATTATATCGATATATTTATTATATAAATATAAATTTCTTTTTAAATCTTCTCAAAAATTTTTTCGAATTAAATTCAAGTAGAGATTTTAAAGAAGACAGAGTTCGAATTATTGTTTGTATAAAATTAAAACAAATCGTGTAAGAAAATAATTGAGAACATTGCAAACAAAAGGGAATAATTTTTAAAATTTATTAATCAAAAATTGAAAGAAGCGTATCAGATTAACAATTACTTGAACTATTTATCACGATATTTTCAATATTTTTTTCTAAATGTTAGATTGATTAGATGTTAAATGTCAAAACAATTACAAGTAGATTCTCAATAGTATAAATAACTCTGAGAGAGAATCCGCACGATTCCAAGAATATCGACAAACTACACCTTAGTTCTTCGCCGGTTGTCGAAGCACATTTAAGAATGAGGAATTATTTAGAGAAAGGGCCTTCTACCTACCGGATAGAGAAGCCATGCACGAATGAACAAGAATCAGGAAGAAGGAGGAGAAAGAAGCATCGTCCCTCATAAAAAGAGCACGAAACACTGTCGAGGATGCAGGCTACATCAAGGAGTACCGATTACATATCTCAATCATGGGAAACTACCGAGGCTGGAATCAGAGCTGGGGCCCAATATAACCGTACTGGCCCGCGGCCGCAACATGTGAGGTCCCCGGCTTCTCTACCTTGCCTCCTGCTCCGTTTTACCGTGTGCCATCCCCATTTGCTTCATCGCTTTGCTATGGATGCGCCAGTGGTTCTCAATACATTAGTCCCAAATGTAGATTTTTGGCCAGCAAAACGATGATAAGAATAATAACAATATAGAGTTTTTCTTGTCTATTTCTTTATTATTTTGTTTCTTTTGTTGCTGATTCTTAATCTTTGAGTTATGATATATATATAAATAAATATAAAATATATATAAATAAAAATATATATATAAACGTTTTAAATGATATTGTCTCTTATTTTTATTTGCTTTAATTCTATAAATGTTCCAATGACTATATATTAAGAATAATATTAATATAGGATTAGATCTCTTGCTTATTTTATTTTGTTTCTTTATTATCTCCATAATAGTGATTCTTGATCTGTGAGTCATAATTTATAAAAAAAGTATTTCATGTTTATCATTTTTAGTTAAATGATATTGGTTTTTGCTTTAATTTTATGGATTTGTCAGTGGTTTTCAATATATTAGTTGTCAAATGTAAATTTTTGGCCAATGACTAACAATAATGTTAAGAATAATATCAATATAGGATTAGCTCTCTTACCTGTTTCTTATCATTTTGTTTTTTTATTATTTCCATGATAGTGATTCCTAATTTGTGAGTCATAATTTATAAGAAAAGCATTTCATTTTAGTTAAATGATATTGCTCTTTGCTTTAATTTTATAGATTTGTCAGTGGTTCTCAATATATTAGTTGTCAAATGTAAATTTTTAATAATGTTAAGAATAATAACAATATAGAATTTAAAGGTTAGTTTTTTTGCAATACACATAATTTTGTTTCTTTATTATCCATCATGATGATTTTTAATCTATGAGTCATGATATATAAAAAAAAACGTTTTAAATGATATTGCCTCTTATTTTTGTTTCTTTTAATTCTATAAATGTTTCAGTGACTAGCAATAATGTTAAGAATAATAACAATTTAGAGATTAGTTCTTTTACCCAGTATTCATAATTTTGTTTCTTTATTGTCCATCATAATGATTTTTAATCTGTGAGTCATAATTTATAAAAAAAGCGTTTTTAACATTTTTAGTTAAATAATATTGCCTTCTATTTTTGTTTGCTTCCCTATTTTAATTCTATGAATGTGCGTTTTTAGTTAATAACTGGCAAGAATGTTGATTATAAAAATAATAATAATATATTATAATAATATATTTATAAATTCAACGTAAAGAGCGATGATAAAATATAATTCGAGACAGAATTCAATTGTTCTGAATAACAATGGGATTCTATTAAAACCCTCTACTACTAAACCCTTGCCTTGTTCTTCGTTATTTTGTTTTTATATCGTTGGCAGTGATTCGCAATTCAAAAGAGAGACGCCATTGAAAATTGTCATTTTCAGTTAAATGAATATTGCATTTCTTTGTTTCATCTAATCTTGCACTTGCTTCTCCACTGTGACTCTTCAGTGATTCTCAATCTGTGTGTAAAGCGATAATTATAATTAATTATAATTTTATATTAAAGAAAGAAATTTATAATTCGAGAAAGATTGAAGAAAACTTAATAATTTTCAATTTAATCAGAATTTTATTGATATTGAACAAGAGATTAAAGATAACTTTGAAGTGATATATGTATATAATCTATATATATTTAGTAATGCAAACAAAATTCTGTTCATGAATATTACCAGATTCGATAGTCTTGTACCGAATATGATAATTAGTTCAAGTTTATCATTGGTATGATTAATTAATCAGAATTACATATTCATGTAAAAGTAATAATTCATATAAAGAAACAACAAAAGTTTATATTTATTAAAAATATATTTGTAATAATAATTTATACAATAATTGGGAAAAATAATGAATTAAACATTATGTTTAAAATTTAAAAAAAAAATATAATTTTAAATGAATTGTTTAATAAATAAAACGGAAAATTTGTGCGTGTATTTTGTGAATTTTAAATAAAATTAATTCAAATAAAATCAACACGAAAATAAATAATTAAAGATTGCATTAACATAGCATTTATACACGTGTAATTATATAATAATATATCATAATTTCAACAGCTCGTGAAAGTTATACATGACAACTTTCTGTGTACGACTATGTGTTTTACAAATATTTTTAAATGTACCACCTATCAAATTTCTTGTAAAATTGATAGATGTGATCATTAATCATTTAGTCACTGCATGATCGATTCGATCATTAATTATTTCCTTTTTTTATATATGTATATCTGATCGATTTAATTATTACGTAACATTATCTATAAATATCATACGTTCGAGCATCGTTATTAAAAAACTTTAAATATTACAATTTTGTTTTATAAAATTTAAAAAAAATGATATAGATGTACAATTTATAATATTTAATAAATTTATATGCAAGTAGAGATGCAATTATTTGAACAAAAAAATATGAACATTAATCTATTAATCTGTGCAATGAAAAATTACAATTCTGGAACAATTTTGAAGCAAACATGAAATACGACCATGTTTGTCGTTTAAATCTTCCCAATTATTCTTTCGTCGTAATAATACGAATAATTTTACTAAAAAAAATAATATCCCGCGACCAATTTTAAAATCATAAATTTCTAGTACAGAGATAATTATAAAGATAACTATTTTGAATCAAATATATTTACAAATCTTTTAACATCGAATATATTAATTATCCTCACACAATTTGTAAAAGTTCCATGATACTTTCAGCTCGATTTCACAACTCAAAAAAATTTTAATAATTAATATAACAATATTTTAAATATGAAATTTGACACAAGACAATCTCTCTCTCTCTTGGAATTAGAAAAAAAAAAAACTTTCAAGTTTTCATTTATTCATTTCTACCATGATTGATCTCTCAAATATAATTAGAACAAGATTATAATATTTTCGAAATTAATTTTCGATCTCGATCAAATATACATTTCTATTCTATCTCAATAGTCGATAGAATAGTCGATAGAATTACGGAATACACTATAGTGGAATCTCAATTCTGCGAAATCGGATCATCTGGCTTAAATACTCGATTACCATTTTGCTAAAAAGTACTCGTTTCGAATGGAATGAGAAGAAAACTGTTTTTCTTCGTAATATTAAAATATTAAAATTATAATAATATTATGCGATATTTACAAACACTCAAAAATTATTAAAATTTATTAATACATTTTTATACGATATTAATTAAAAAATTATTTTTAATTTACAAGATATCTTTATAAGAGTGTATCATTAAATCCATTAAAAATATTCATTTTAAAAATCATCTTATTATCTCGATATAACAAAACTGTACAACAAAACTGTTACTTGTTCACTTGTTTTCAGATAAGTTCAGACCCATTACTACCGCTTCACCGCGAATCACCCATTCTATTCATCAAAACTAAGAAACTTGTATACACTCTATTTCGTCCACTTGTCATCCATTTTGGATGAAACGCATCTAAGATGAAAGCAAAAATCTTACGGCCGAATCGTCGTCAAAGTGTCGTCAAAAAATTCCCCTCGAGCGTCTTGAACACGTCCCCTAAATTTCTAAATCCATCTCTCCCTCTATCTTCCCCTCTCTCTCTCTCTCTTTTTCACAAACAAATCATTATAACGGAAATCAAAGTAAAAGCCCGGTCCATCCACGAGCGTCTAATCCAACGGATCCATCACGATCCAACGGACGACGATCCCCAAAGAAGCAATTTGAGCCGAGCTAAAGTAAGTAACGATCAATCTCATCCCGAGAACGGGATCCTGGCGAACAGTTGGAGGCCCCTTTGTATCGTTTCGCTCATTTTCCATCCGCCTGAAGCTATTCTGTAAGCGAAAACGAAGTGTCGTTAAGTTGACCGAGAGTCCCTTGCCCTTGGTACGGTGCCAAAGCGTCGCGTTAATCTCGTTCTTACGAGGAGGGAGGGGAGAGGGCTCCCCTACCCTGGGAACGATTCCTGCGGGAACAACCGTTCCAGACGAGCGTAACCGAGGTGAAAAGCGCCAGTTTTATCGCGCACCTCGGCTAGGGACGAGTATTTTCGTCGCGTCTAGACCGAGGCCTTTTCCTTCCTTCTCATACGCCTTTCCACGTCTGTCTCTCGTTCCTTGATGTTTCCTTCCAGCCGACGTCTTAGGCGCCAACGATGGATACCATTACGCTCCTCTTCGAGATCCATTGAACACGATACAATTAAAAAATTGGAAATAATAAATGTAAATATTGATTTGCGCAACTTGAGTATCTGGTTAATTGTAATGATCGAACGGGAGATGTGTTTTTACTTGTCCACTTTTTAAAAGTGAATAATAATAATTATGGATTGCAGATATTATATCTATTTTCTGTGCAGCTGTTGACCTCTAGCGCCGTTCTCGAGTACTAAAAAGTTTGGCAAAAACTATTGCCCACGGCTCTCGTTCCATGGAAAAAAAAACTCGTTTCGAAAACTTTCTTTCTTTCGTATCTCTCTATTTCTGTTATATAGAAGAGAAATAATATGATTTCTTGATAAGATAGATTATATACTTGACGTTTCTTGATGCATGAAAATTACAATACGCAATTCGATTCAATTACTATTGCCAATACAGTTTCTTCATAAAATGAGATAACACGCAATAGGAATACTTTTAGAAATTTTCTCTAATGAATAAGTCTCGTTTCTGTACACCAACTTTTGTTTCGACTCTCATCAAATCTGTCTCACGAATATATTAACGTCTTGTACGTGTGCGCGCAGAAAGGAGAGAGAGCGATCAAGAAACCAACAAGTAATGTTAAGTCAAGGAGTGTTCCTCCTCTTTTCCGGTACAACTTTCCTCGTTACTCGCCGGAATTCCTCGAGTACACACTCTCTGTGGTTGTGCTCGTCATTTGCGGTTTGACGAGAACTCTGAGAAGAAGAAAACTTCTAGTTACATCCGTGAGCCAACGAGAGACGAGAGAGAAACGGTTGTGAAAAGTAATGGTAACAACGAGGCGAAATGGAATATATAGGCGAAAAGAGATATCCTATACCATATCTTTCTCTTTCTCTCTCTCTTTCTCTCTCTCTTTATCCTCATTCGCCTTCTAGTTTACTTTACTTTTATTTAGTTTCTCCACGAGTAGAACGATCGATCGTAAGAGATTCTTGCGGTTGTATCATCCATGTCGGAGGTTTGCTTCTTATCCTTTTGTCCTTGTTTCATCTTGGCTGCCATTTGCCGCTTTAAAGTCGCTGTCGTCTTCTCATCATCCCTTCCCCTTATTTTTTCCTCTTCGTAATAGCAGAGAAAGAGAGAGAGAGAAAGAGTATCAACAGATGTCTTCATTACTCTCTCTCTCTCTTTCTTTCTTTCTCCTCTTCTGTCGTCGATAATAATCCTGTGATGAGCGGATGTACCGTGTAACGTCTACGTTACAGTTTTCTTTCTTTCTTTTTATGGCCTCTTGTTTTTCTTGTTTTTTTTTTTTACTCTTTCTCCGTGTTTTGTTTTTGTTCGAGGTTGAAAGGAGGAAACGGTTGAAAGTTGGAAGGTGACGATGGTGTAAAAACGAGATGAACAGCTGGTGAAGATAAATTTGAATGAAGGGAACACAACGTGGTTAGTTATGATGCGTATATATATTAACAGGGATTCAGATTTTGTTGCTGTACAGATGAACCAATATTATTAAGAGAATTTTATAAGCCTCTTAAATCACACGAAGAAGAATCAAATTATTTTTATATCTCGTGAAATTACTTTTACCGTCTTTTTTTTCAGTCGAACATTTTTTAATACGAAATTTATTGATAAAATGTATTTCAATAACTATTTCTGTCGAAAGTCTGCACACTGTTTATTACGTTTATTGCAATGTCATTCGTATCACGTGAGAATTAACACGTGAGAATTTAGTTACAGATTTAGTAGACAGATGCAATGAGACTAATAAAATTTTCTTAATTAAATGTTATATCACAATATTTATTATATCAAAAATGTTGCCTGACATTAATTTCTTACCATTAAATTCCAAGATTCGATCCCTTTCTTCTTCGTCCAAAAAATTATGCTTCCTCTGAATTCACACGAATTATTTCGAAATATATTTTCGTTTTATGATTAGCACGAGAAGATCAAAGCTAAGGATAGGTAAAAAAAGAGGAGGAAAGTAGAGGGGGAAGAGGTTCGAATGGACGATATTAGCCGGGCGTGAACCAGAAACTTTCTCGTGAACTTTTTTTTCTTTTTTTACAATCCGGGACACGAATATAAATCTCCTCGCCAGCTGACGAGAGGGGGAAGGGGGCAAAGATGAAATAAGAAACGTGCTAACAAGGAAAGTTGGGAGGGTCGATATCGGCAGATATTGAGGGAAGAACTTGAAAACAATTCTCGGACGGGGTTGTGACGGGCGGAAAAAAACTTGGCTAATATTTCCTGGCTCGGAGATAAACTTTGATCGTGGCCTATATATATATACCATCTACGAGATTAGATCTTTGAGCAAATTTAAATGATAGATTTTTTTTAGATTTTTTTTTTCAACCATGAAATTCTTGCAATAATCTTTTTTGAAAAATATATTGTGATCCACACCTGAGCACAATGTATTTTTTTACTATAATATATATTTTTAATCCTTTAATCTTCTCGATCTTTTATGCTACTTTTATGATGTGATAGGATTATTCACGATTTCATCGGTTCTGTTTATATCACGTTATTCCTTTATTTCTTTTCAATATATGGAATACATATACGGAATCGAAGGATTGAAATATTTTCTGAATGAAAAATCGCTATTTTCAGATTTTTTTTGGAAGAAACGGGTTGTAAGTTATTTAAAAAAAAAAAAGAAATTAATAAGAATATTCTAATTATAAAACTACTATTACTGTAATAAATTAAATTCAATTTGATAAATATGAGAATTTATTTTTATTGTTATTTTTGTGGATGCTGAAAAAATAATAATAATAAAAATAACAAAACAATCAAAACGTTTAAAAGACTTGACCCTATTCTCATTCTTTGAGAACGTCGTTATAAAGATAACCGTCATT
>NW_006263515.1:47082-49214 GCF_000469605.1 Apis dorsata | reverse complement strand
AAAAAAAAAAAAAAAAAAAAAACACGAAATCGGCACGAAAAACACGGGGCAGAAAAATATCGAAAAGAAAAACGATTTCCGCGAGAAAATAGAAAAACGATTGAAATCTCTACGAGCGTTGGGAAAAACGATTTCTCTCCTCCCACAGCGCACAGAATCACGCATTATGGAACGTTTTACACGGGAAATGTGGTTACACGAAATCTTATTACACGACAGACGCAACGACACAGAGCTAAAACGTTGCTCAAAATTGCGAGGTAGCCTCTGGATCGATTGATTTTTTTCACCTTACGTAACGGTGGACGAGAAATTTTCGAAAATATCCTTAAGGGGGGGGGGGGGAGTAACTTTGTTTTCAACTTCGATCTAGAGTTTTTTTTTTCTTTTCTTTTCTTTTGCGCCCCTCTTTTTTTCTTGCGTCCGCCACTAGCGATGGGAGTGAGCAGATCGTGAGTATACTTTTGAACATTGAGATTCTGATTTCGATGATTTCTTTTTCGAAAGTGGATGTGTTTAAAAAAATAAGCAGTTTCGAGTGAAGTAATAAGACAGAAATATGCGAGCAGTGAGTTTGTTTGAAATCAATATTTGTAGATTATTTTTCAATGCTGTAATTTTTATGATTAATATAACAGTAAATTAGGAGATGATTAAATTACCTATCTTATGAAATAATTATTATTCTTTTTTTTTTTTGAAAATAAAATATAGGAGAATTTGTCAAGTGTATTAAATTTTGTAAAATTTCAATGAAATGTTAATTTTTCCAAGTTTCATTATTCAATTACTATTTATAAAAACGTTGAATATATTTTAATATATCAAAGGATTTAAGTAGAATTTTTAAATTTGTAAATAATCTATGACTATATCAAATTATATACTTAGCAAGTATTAGAATTAATAAGCATTATTATAAGCCATGTACATAGAAAAGATAAATCAATCAATTCCATTTTTTGAATTTGAAAATTTTTGAATTTTAGCATTAAAATATATGATACTTATATACATTATTAGAAGTCAATTATAGAAGCCAAAATAAAATAAATTTATTAAGTTATGAACTAATTGAAATCTGTGATAGATGAAGTATATTATATTATATCTTAATAAATAAGTCAACCAATATTTTAGTCTTTAAAATTTCCAAAAATATTCCATAAATATATTATAACTCTCTGTATAATCAATTCCATTTCTGAAGATTTGTGAATTTTATATATAATTAAATAAAAAGCTAAATTGATTAAGCTTAATGAATTCTCTAGTGCCAAATATAACAATATATAATTATTACTTAACTCTTTAAAAATTTCCAAATTTCAACACCAAAATATATACATATATTTAACTTTTTGGAAGAAATGATTATTCTTAACGAATTTTCCAGAAATTTTCGAAATGCCAAAACATACGATTATTATTCATCTTTTTATCAAGTAAAAATTGATTGAATAGAATAAAAATTTTTAAATTTCAAAATGTATAGATATTTTTCAAAAACCAAATTATGATTTATTAACTGTCTTATAATCGTCTAAGTTTAAAATATTGAATGAAACGAGTCTTTTGGATTTTGGATTCAATTGAAAATTTCCAAATTTCAAAATGTATAGATATTTTTCAAAAACCAAATGACTTATTAACTGTCTTATAATCGTCTAAATTTAAAATACTGAATAAAACGAATCTTTTGGATTTTGGATTCAATTGAAAACTTCCAAATTTCAAAATATATATTTTTCAAAAACTAAATGATTTGTCTAAGTTTAAAATACCGAAACAAATGTTTTTTTGGATTCAGATTGATCCCAAGTACAAATTGATCTCATCACTATGCGTAACCTTCGTTACCACCATCTATCTCAGAGCCACTCGCGTGTTTCGCTCCCAGCGCCGAAAACTCATTTCCACCCTTCTCTCTGTCCTCGCCCTGCTTTTTTCGTTCAAGTGCGTTCAAAGTATCGATTTATTGTTTGTTCCTGGTTGTAGGTCCTCCCGGTGAGCCTGGAAAACGAGGGAAAAAAGGGAAAAAGGGCGACCCTGGGGAACCAGGCCCGCAGGTGAGTAGATCCGTTCCTCCGTTTCGTTACCACCCCTTTGCTCCCTCGATCCTGTAGTGCACC
>NW_006263515.1:45845-46643 GCF_000469605.1 Apis dorsata | reverse complement strand
GTGCTGGCACGTGCGTGTTTTTTTTGTTTTTTTTTTTGTTTTTTTTTTGTTTTTTTTTCATAGTAGTTCGATGCATGGTGTGTAGTTTTTGCTAACGATACGTATATGGTAGAATACAGGAATTCGTATTTAACTGTCGGTAACACAGGGTATGTACCTGGGTCTACTTCTTATCGAATCACGTTCGAAAAAGGCGATTAACTTCAACGAACATTGGATATTAATGGAAGGACAAAAATTGAAAATTGTGTGTGATCACTTTTCAAATCTTCCAAATTTCTTTCTAGTTCAAAATTCATAATTTATAAGAATATTATTTTTTTTAAGTAGCTCAGAATATGAAAATCAATAATATATTTAACTTTTTTGGAATGGATAATTAATTATTTCGATACAGTATATGCTCATATATATTTTGTGCCATTAAATCGCTATTTTATACGATTTTTAACACACGTTTCATTTCCAAAAATGAAGAAAATAAAGATAATGAAATAATATAATTTATACTCGAAAAATAATAATTTCACAATTTTTTCAAGCTACAATTTTCTTCATCCTGTACATCTCGATACGATACTTTAAAAGTGTCGCGCATCTCTCTTCTCTCTTCGAGAGATTAAAAAAAAAAAAAGGAACCAAAACTTTTCATTAACGAAATAACAATCGAGGCTTTTTGTTTTTCCGACCCAGTGACAAACACAGGTCGAAATGAAATCTCTGACAAAAAGTGTCGCTTTTCATCGGTGCGTGGATGAAGTTTATTGATCGTCGAACGAAAAGACCGGTCTCTGTCAT
>NW_006263515.1:44475-45724 GCF_000469605.1 Apis dorsata | reverse complement strand
GGGGGTAGGGGGAGGTTTGGGGGAGGAGAAGGTTTGACCCTGTGATCTAGCCAAGTTTCGATAACTGAGGTGCGTACCCCGTGTCTGCCGTTTAACCGCCACTTGAGATGATATCTAATTGGTTGGAATAATTATCGGGTGTAGCTGTGTATTTTAACCGGATCTTTTTAACCGCAACGACACGAGAATCGTCGTCACGTGACGCGCGACGTCACAATCGGCTGCGGCCGATATAAATTTGCTTTTGCATGAAGAAACCGCGAGAACACTTTTTTTTAACCCTTGCCCCCTTATGAACGAGTTTTTAATTTTTTATACCCCTTCTTACAGGGTGTGGCCGGGACGCCGGGCAAGAACGGTTTTCCGGTATATTATTTTTTATTTTCTTTCCATTCTTCTGTCACTTTATTATTATCTGTCCGCTTTTTTATTTTTTTCGTTTTATCTCCTCTCTCTCTCTCTCTCTCTTTCACATCGCCTTTTGTATACATCACTCCATTCGTCGTGTTGTTTTCACGCGTGCACGTAAACGACGGCTAAATCATGTTTTTTGTGTTAACAATGATTTTATATATATATATATATATACATTAATGTGTCAAGATATTTATTAACAAGGATTTGATCAGTATTGTGATAAAATATTCGAATATTTGAAATTTGAACGATATTGTAAATAAGAAAGTTTCGTAAATTGTTTTATTATCAATGTTATGTTTAATTTTAAAATACAGAGCGAGAAGAAATATTCGAATATGTTGAAACTATGACATTTTTTTCCATCTCACGTAGTCTGTTTTTTTTTCTTTTTTTTTTTTTATCTCGTTCTCCTTTTATTTTTTTCGATGTTTCTCTTTTTCCACACGCCCACTTTGTCATATTGTATTTCCTTCTTCGTTTGTACAATTTGCGCTTTTTTTTTCTCCCCCTGGATTTTTTGGCAGTATCCTTTTTTTTACACTTTCCTCCACAGCGTCAGATTTATGGCTATGTATGTATATATATAATATACGTACATGTATATATATATATACATATATATATATATATCGATTGTCAAATCGATGCTCGACATATGCTTTCAAATATGATGTTTCGTTGTGTAAAATCGTCGAACGAGTGGTAAAAATTTTGCGTGGATAAAGAAGGGGGGAGGAGGAGGGGAAGGGAAGGAAAAAGATGATTGGGGAAAAATAGTGATTTGTTTTAAAACAAATTAAAAAAAAAAAAATACGAATGCAAGCGATCT
>NW_006263515.1:41271-44312 GCF_000469605.1 Apis dorsata | reverse complement strand
TTGAAGAAAAAAAAAAAAAAAAAGTGACAATCGGTCGTGGATCGATGGATACGAAATGGGATTGTAAAGAGAGGAATGTGAAAAGTGATTTCGATTTGTGAAAAAATATTATTACTCGTATTTTTTAATAAAAACAAATATATATAATTAATAATAAATTATATAATATATAAAAAGATTAAAAAGATATATTTTATATAAACATTCTACTTTATAGTTTATTTTGATTGTACTTTATGACTTTCAATAAATTTCTTTTACTCAACTTCTTACATTATCGAGTAATTTTTCTAATTGGGATTACAATTTTTGAAATTTTATATTTAAAACGAAACAGCCTGATACAATTGTATTGAATTAATTCTTTCCATGTGTATTTTTCAAATATAGAAAATAGATGGAAAGAAAAATTTGAAAAAAAACAAAAATATATATTTTCACATTCTTCAATCGTTCTTTTTATCGTTTCTTTCGTAAACGTCACATCTGAAAGCATTTTGATGTGCTAGAACACACAAGACAAGGCCTCTATCTATCGTATGCTCGCATACGTACGTCACATCATATCGCAAGGAATGATTTTATTTTATTTTATTTTTATTTTTATTTTTTTTTTTCAAAGGCTGTTCGCCACGGCCTTTTGATTTTTTTTTTCACACCTTTCTCTTCCCCCCTTTTTCTATTATTCAAACTTACCAGCGTGTTCTTTCAGGGACCTATTGGGTTAGATGGACCAAAAGGTGAGCCGGTAAGTGCACGCACAAACCTATCTATTTTAATATAAATTTTCCAAAAAAATTATTTCTATAAAGCAGAGATGTAATATATATATATTTCATTAATGCGTATCACGTTTAAATTATTGATATTGAAATTAATTAATTAATCGACTGATATTAAAATTAATTGGTATGCAATGTTGAAATCTGACGATATGGCAAACAATCAAAATCTGTAATTATTATTTTATCAAGATTAATATTAGTTGATAAATGTTTGTAATGATTATCACGAATTAATATCAAAATATTGAATTAATATACAGAGTGCTAACTATAAAACAATCAAAAAATATTTTTATACTTTTATCCATCCCATAATAATAATAATAATAATATATAATACAAATATACAAGATGAATGTTTCATCTCTCACGAAGAAAATAACAGTATCCAAATATTAAGAGTTGCCTCACTATATATCATCTTCGAATATCCTCTGGATTCACAATTACACTAGGTAATATTATATCCCTGGAAAGTGGAGTGTTATCGCTGGTTAAACTAAGAGACGTTAATGGCCAATAATTGGTAGGAAGAGTAACGCGTTAATCATACGTTGTAACAGAATATAATTGCATTGAATCGCATTGTTTACCGTTCGATATGGATTTGATAGGTTGATAGATGAATAAATGCAATTACTTCAAAATTAGTCAAAGTTAAAATCAAGTAAAAAAAATTTGGCAAATTTTTTAATATTTAAAGATATTCGTAACAATTTTTAGAAATTTTAAGAAAGAAGTGTATTTTTATTAAGAAATAGAACAAGTAGAATTTGAATGATAATTACAGATCATAAATGATATATTTGAGGTTTGAAGGGTTTCTTTTGGTGTTTGCAGATGTTAACAGAGATAGTAATATGTGCAATTTCAATTGGTTATAATATTGATGAATAAATTTCAATCAAAATTAGCAATTTTTGTATTTATTTTGAAATCAACATTTTGCATATCTATTATAAATAATAGAATGTTATAATAAATACAAAAGAAAGATAAAATTCACACAAAGATTCGGGTAAAGGGAAAAATTTAAATATTATTGGCTGGTTGCAGATGTTTATGCATTTATGGAAAATTTAAATGTTAAATATGTATGAAACCATGTATGGTATGCAAAAATGTATAAAATATCTAAAGTAAATTACACGTTGTGATATTTCAAAGATGAAATGAACTCTATTTATTTATTTTCCAATTAATTTATTGCACTCGTGAAAATATTAATGTTTGAATATTGTATAAATATGAATGAATATTTTTTTTCACATTAATCTTTTAAATATTTTAATTTTTGATAATATAACCACGTGATCGAAAGTTACATATCCATTGCATATATATTTTTATGCCTCATAAACAAATCATATTAAATTATATTAAATTCAACATTATATTTTTCATTACAATTAAAAACTTATTTTCAATCTCTACTATTGTATAAATTATTTCGAGATTTTTCAAATATCACGATTGATCAACAAAAATTGAAATTCGACTCGAAGAACGAATTTACGTTTAACGCGTGATAATTAAATGCAAGAAAAACAAGGAACGATGTTATTCGCTTACCATTACAGATACGATGTTACAGAAACGTGTCACGTGTTAAATTGATCGCGATGAAATAAAAAAAAAAAAAAAAAAAAAAAACAAATAATCAATTTGATACGTGGAACGTGAACAGGAGAAAAATTCACTCTTATTCGCTTATTATTCGCGAATATATTAATATGGATGACCACGTAGAATAAATACCAATAATTCCGATTTCTGAATTAAGATACTCTCTCAAATTTGTTTCTCTTTCTCTTTTCATAGAGATAAAATTTTAAAATCTATACAATAATTTAAAGCTTCCATAAATATTAAATATTATCGAATTACAATTAATATTCCAAATACTGAAAAGAAAAAAAAAAAAATTTCAAATTTCAAAACTCAACATTCCTTTTTAAAATTTTAAATCGTTCGAATCGCCTCGTCAAATTTTACAACATCCTATTCCATCCCGTTTATATATATATTATATCCAAAAATTTACCTTTGAAAAAAAGTTCGAAAAACGGAGAAAGAAATTCCGCGGAAACTGTTCCTTCTCGAACGGAGATAAAAGGTCACGTATCGGGAATACAAATACACCGGCGGTATATAACATCGTTGTTTCTTCAAACGTGAGGTTCATACGTGACGCGCATGCGCGAACGCCGAATTCCGCTTTAATTGTAAATACTTGGAAGGTCTGATTCGGGTACG
>NW_006263515.1:37029-40328 GCF_000469605.1 Apis dorsata | reverse complement strand
CACTGGACGAGGCGTCAAAAACTCGCTCGAACCGGGGGATTGAAAAGTTTTCTTAACCCTGTTCGACGCTTAAACTCTCTTTCCAATATATCGAGGGGAGGGGTCTTAGGCGCTTTATTGTATTCAATCTTGTTGCAATCTTTTTTTTCTCTCTTCGCCCTCTTTTTGTATTGAAACGTAATTTGTAAATTCGTCCCGTCGAAATTTTTCTTAAACACTTGAGAATACGTTGGATTGATGTTAACGTTGACGTTGTTTCGCAACGATTTACGAATATACGATATTTGAGAATGGAACGAGAGTAAGAGAGTACGTGAAGTGATTGTGGAATAAGTAGAATTGGTGAACTCGAGTTCTCGAGTCTCGAAAGAGATATTCGAAAAAATTATTAAAAGAAAAAAAAAATTCTGAAAAATATTTGAAAATTTTTTTAGACTTTTAATGAATAATTCTTTTGAATGATTCTTTTCTATATTTTTATTCTGGTATTAACCAGATGATTGATTTGAGAATGAATAATGGAATAATAGAGTAATTTATCTTAATCCAATTTAAAATAATTCTCATTCGTTCTTATTCATTAGGGGCATTTGTCTTCTTCGTTTTCAATTCGAAAAACAAGGAAGGATATACGTATACGACGCGACATATAATCGCTCATGTGCACCAGGTCTTAGACAGTCGATCGATTCTTTCAAATGTGGAATACGAAGCAATTGTTTGAAGAAACCATAAAATATTGGGTTAATATTATTAGAAGTTTCCATTGCGAGCAACGCCTGGAAACTTAACTTCTGTAATCTTAATATTCAATGCTGAAATATATTTAGAGTGGAATGAAACGAACGTAGAGAGGAATATTCATATTTTTGTTACTCATCATAACAGCGAGAGAAATGGTGTCTTTAAATAGTTCGTTTAAACTGTTCAAAATCTGAATAATTAATTTTTTAACAAAATATACGAATAATTTTAAAATAAAGAAATTTGAAATTTGCAATATATATTAGAAATGTTGATAATTGATGATGTAATAAAAAAATAAGAATTAAAAAGTAAAAGATATGTTTGATAATAAGTTTTAAAATGAAAAAAACGATTAGAATTTGAAAAATCATTCAAAATCTAGAATCATGTAATTTTGATTCTTTTTTTTTTTGAATCTTCCATGAAATTTATATGAATTTTATCTTAATATTTCTAGATTGTTTGAACTGTTTTATTGAATTAATAAATAAAATGATTTTTGGAAACTATGCAACAATTTTGGAAAAATTTTGGAAAGATTATAATATATATATGTTTCTCTAATTTGAATCTACATAATTCGTTTCCTAAAATTATCCCATCATAATTCAAGTTATTTATTTCTCTCTTTTTTTTTTTATTATTATTAAAAAGAATCAAATGAAAGTCTTATAATTAATCCCTTTCATGCGACAAGCTTTGCGCGTCAAATTTATATGTAAATATATTGCAAACCAGAGCATGAAAAAATATCGAAGTTATTTGGATTACACGTATCGCATTGTTTTCTCAAAAAATGATACCACTATTTGATACCACTATTAAATGATAAAATTAAACTTCCTGAATGCTGCTATGATACAAGAGAAGCATAAAATGCGAGACAAATAAATAAATATTTTTCGTTTGAATTTATTTGTAAAAGGCTATTTGCTTGTTAAAAAAAATTGTAACAGGATTAATATACAATATACAAAATATATAAAACATAGAATCGTAATTAATAAATAAAAAATGATACTTTAAAAAATTAAATATATATTTTTTTTTTTAAGTTACGTGATATCACGTGATTTATTTTAGAAATTAAATTTATTTTCTTTGCTCGTATATATAGCAAAAATAATATCAATAATAATAGATATGTAACTTTCAAATTACACAATCCACAAATATAAACTTTACTTTCCTATTTCACAACTTTTTTTTTTTCACGTTTTATTCAAACAAAACTGCTCTTACGATATCCGAGAGCGAGTTAAAAACTCGCTGTTTTACAAAGGAGGAACGCGAAAGCACGAAAACCCGGCCAGACTGTACAATATTCGAAAGAAAAACAAGAAGGAAGGGAGCGTAAAATTCGAAACACCAACTCGAAACACAACTGCGGCGACACGTCGAAGAAACATCGGTCGAGTATTTTCACGCGTGTATAAAATTGAGCCAACTAAAATTTTGAAGTCGAATATATATATTTTCGAGATAATAACGTTTTCTTCTCGATTATTATTATTTTTTTTTTTTTCCATCCAAACACAACGGTGTATTTTCGTTTTCTTTTTGCAGGGGCGACCGGGAGAGAAAGGGCAGAAAGGAGAGCTTGGCAGTCCTGGTTTCGACGTCTTTTCCGCAGTAAAGGTATCTAGCTAACGTTATCTAGAGGAGGAGACAGGGCGCAGTTTAATCAGTTTGGTGAACGATGTGCAGCAACGTGAAATGAAAGTATTCGAACGTTGTGGTAGGAAATTACTCGTCGATGGATTTCGCCATTTTGTCGAGACAAATTGTACTTGCGATATGGTGTACGTTGGGGATCGAAACGTGTGGAAAACACGTGTGGAGAGGGAATTTATCGTGATTAAGTGCTGTGTAATTGTAGTTGTCGCGTGAAAGTCAAAGAAAGATAAATTATAATTATCAAATATTGTTTTTACGCGTTATAATAATTGTGATTATGATTCTTATAAAAAATTATAATTTTAAATTATCGTCGAGATTATAAAATACATATAAAAAATACAGTCTTTTTTGTATTAATAATAAACTGTAAATTTTGAATTGTGAAATGAGTAATATATACACATATAAAACTAAATATTTACGATTAATTAAAATTGATATATTAGTTAGTTTTGAAAAATTTTAGTATAATACGTGTATTGAATTTTTCTTGAAGTTTACGTATCTTTGTTTTGTTTTCCAATAAAAAATCAAGAGATGACGACTTTGAATTGAGAAATTTGGAAACATAATCAAAGAGAAGAATTATTTTATATATACAAGTGCAATTTGTTTCGATAAATCGTGTTATGCGTTTATTACACGCATGAATAGATTTCTACCATACCATTCGAACACTTTAGTTCTACTAACTGTACTCGCGTGCAACACGCGAAAGTATATCGTTTCTCTTTCGATCTATACGTTTGCCATCCTTCAGAAACCAATCTCGTCGAATTCTGTACATCAGCAACAGAATGGATGGATGAGAGAAAAATAATAGAGACGTGAAAGGAAACGTGGAGCAAAATGGTACGAAGGATAAACGATGT
>NW_006263515.1:33110-36676 GCF_000469605.1 Apis dorsata | reverse complement strand
ATATATATATATATATATATGTACTAAAAGAAACGTGTTCCAATTGGAAAAATATTAATTTTTATGATATTTTATATCGTTGTTAATCATTTGTTATCTTAATTTTTAATAAAATAGAATTTTATTCCATAAAAAAAAGTAGCAAAAGAACTTTTTAATTAAAAAGTTAAAATTAAAAAATTTTTCAAGCTTGGTAATTTCTTTAATCAATTGTCAAAATTCATGCATAAAATTATAAGAAAAGAAAAGTAATTTTCGAATTTACAAAAAGAATCATCAAAATTATAACTTTATAAAATGAGTATTTATAATTTTCTTTCTCTCGAGCGAAACTTTTTCATCTTCCTTAAAAGAAAGAAAGAAAGAAAGATAAAATTTCAAAATGGTTATTACGTGCTCGTCTCATTCAAAAACAAAGAATCGAGTCAACGAAGATGAGCGACATTGAAAAAAAGTTAAGATACTTTTTTCTTAATACAATTTCATAATTAATTCCCAAAATCGTTAATCGTTAAGACGAGCCGAATAATGTTATCTCGATGAAATTTTCTGATTGGAACAACGTTCAACACGTGTTACGTGTAATCAAGATAATTTCCGGCAGCAATTTTTGTAGAAACTCATGGACAGTGAATCTCGATGTTTCTCGTTAGCTCGACGATTCGAGGACAACGGCTTCGTTCTTAACTATAATTAGCATTTGGTAATGTTTAACGGACATGTAATACAGGCTGCCACTGATGAAACAGACACGGCATGAATTACGATGAGCAGTTGCGCCTATAACGCGAATATTTATATACACGCACACACGAAGTACGTGTATTTGAGAGATCGAAGCTTGGTTCTCGATTCAATAGTGGCGAACAACACTCGATATATCGATTTCTCGCTGATAATTTCGCCACGTTGCGATCGAGAGTCCGTGCGAGAAGTTCCTTTTCATTTTTAAGGAATAGTTTAAGAAAATTATTGGATGAAAATATTTTTAATACATTGGTTTTAACTCCTCTTTGTTTTTGCAGACTAAATTTTATCGGAATCATTAGTAATTTTTTCATCATCTGTTGAAAAAATTATATATTAATTTATCCTATAATTTTGATAAATTTTAAATTAATAAGTCTATGTACAATAAAGATTAGTTAACTTTTACAATTAATTTTTTGAAATAATAAAAATTTCAAAAGTTATATATATAACTTTTACGATCTTAAAATATGATAAAAAATACTGTAAAAATTGGATAACTACGCACAGAATGATCTATATTAATTGTTTTCGCAATCTATTCTTTTGACAGAATGCAAGAAAAACTCCAGACTTTATAATTGGAATGCATATTGAGATCAAATTCGACCAATTCTATTATTACACTTTTTAATAATTTTATTTAAAAGTTTCAAAAGTTTAATTCAAGTTAGAATTCTCTTGCAAATGAAATATTAAAATAATTTATTAATGAGAAAGAAAAGAAAATTTTATGAGCCAACAAACTCATGTTTTTACCAACAAATATCTTATATACTTATACAAAATATATTTATATTAATAAATATACTTATAATACTTACTATAAATATACTTGTAATATTTATAAATACTTATATACTTATAATATCTTATATACTTCATAATTGTATATGCTTGATGAAACTTTCTAGCAGTTATCCAAATTTTACTACACGTAAATATATTCGCATTAAAATCCAAGTGATTAGTATACGTAAAAGTATACGAATAAAAATCGACCATAACCTCGAAAAGTTAAGAAACTTTGGACTCTCGATGGCGGCCTGGGCCACACGCCACCGTGTACACACATATACACACGCACACACAACTTATTATTTTCTCACAACGACAACAACGCATCGATCTTCGATGATACAGATTAACAATATAAACCATGTTTCCGCCTACGGGTCAATGCACAGGGATTAGGGTTAAAGAGGTCGGTGACGACGCTCCGCGGCGGGACGCTTGGCTATGCGGAAATCGTCGCTCTGAAGGTAACCGGCCTCTTCGGAAGGCGACACGGCCTCGTGTTGCTGTTCACAAATCTCTTCTCGTCGTCGCTACTCCTGCTTCTCGTACCCTTATCTTTCTTCTCACCGCTACTTCTCCCTCTCCCCCCTCCCCCCTATCTATCTGTCTCTCTTTCTTTGTGTGCGGTGTACCATCTGCTCGTCCACTCTCTCTCTCTCTCTCTCTCCCTCCTTCTCCTCCTCTCCCTCGTCCTCGAATCCCAACGGCTCAATCGTCCATGCGTGTCCACGAATACACCAACCACCATCACGTCTCCAATCTATCTCCCTGTCCTCGCTCCTAGACGCAATCCTATTTCTAGTCGTTGCCTCGTGCGGTTGCTTTCGGTGTAGCGTTCACTCGTTGGTCTCAAGTGCGACGGCGACCATTCTATTTGGAAGAAAAACCTGCGGTTTCCCTTTCCCAATGATTGACGTATTTCGGTATGGAAAATGTTGGAGACGTCGAGATGACATTTCTTCTTTTTCTCTTTCTCTCTCTCTCTCTCTCCCTTTACTTTTAGATTATAGGTGAAGATGGAGATTTTTAATACCTCTTTGAGGTTTTAAGACGATTCCATCAAGAATAGCGTGATTAAATATTGTAAAATGTGAAATTACATTGTTTTTTATTTATTATTGCTATTAAATAAAATTTAAAGAAACAAAAATGTTACATATATATATTAAGTTATTTTATTATATCAAGATATCATTTTTGATAATTAAAACTATTTTTTATTCTTTTTTTGGTAGTTTTTTTGTAGTCTGCAAATTTTCAAAGATCAAATTTGCAGTTTTCAAAATTACATATTATCTAGTTATTTGATTTTACAATATAAAATACAATAATTCTTTGCAATTGGATTTTCGAAACTAGTTATAAATTATTGTACTCCAACAAGTTTTTTCCTACGATTCAAAAATAACTTATAACATTTCTTTGCCTCGATCGCATCGCTCATTCTTCCATCTGGAACTGTCACCGCCGCATTTTGTCGTATTTGGTTTTTTGGTTGGTAATGGTATTTACTTTAAGTTACAGTATTTAGGTATATCTCTGGGCATGCCTTGGATACGGAAGAGCAATGAGAAACGAGATATACATATATCCCAAGAAAAGATCCATTTTAGGTTCTTCTCCCCCCACTACCCACCCTACCCAACCTCTCCCACTATGTTTTCGTCTGCGTAGCGATTTGGTTTTTACCCGTAGTGTTGACCTACTTCTAGGGACTTCAGGAGCAAGGGCATAATATCTCAGCGCAGACCATCATACAACTGAAAGTAAGTGCGCCTGCTCTTTCGGAGCCCCTCTCCCCTCTCTCCTTATCCTTTTCTTGTCATCGATTCTCCAGACATTCGATTTCGCATTTTTCACGCGGAAAATAGCCGAGAAAATTCCATAAATTTTATTCTACAAATATATCGAATCGAATATATTCAATGTACTTTTTATCATGCATATACTGTGTATTATTCTTTTAGAAAAAAAAAATAAAAAAAAAAAAGAAAGAAAGAAAGAAAATTGTAGAGAGA
>NW_006263515.1:29494-32819 GCF_000469605.1 Apis dorsata | reverse complement strand
TTTTTTAAAAAAAAAAAAAAAAAAAAAAAATCGTTTATCTGGTGAATCGATATAATAACGGAAATATAAAGGAAGTTTCGAGAATAGAAAGATAAAATCCTTGAGAAGGGATAAGAAATCGTATTGAAATTTCCCTTTATGACCGTTAGTTGTATCGAAAGATATACAATTTACCTTGCACCTTCTTATTTTACAACTTCGTTACCAAGTATCGTTTCATTCTTTTATATCCTTCTTCCTCAGGGCCGTGTAGGATAACAGTCTCTGTTTTATCGTGTAAATTTGATAGCAGGAGGAGTGCAAGACGTTCAAGTTACCGATTTTATTGTTAACGTGATGAACACTTGCAGATCTCTGTTATGTACTGTTTAGAAAAATACTCCGTATATAACAAGCAAAGAGGTATTCGATATCTTTTGAAATATTCATGATTAAAGATTCAATGATGCATTAAGTTGAGGCGATGCGTTGAATAAACGCCACGTGTATTTTAATGAGGTGAAACTTTGAACACGAGTGTCTTGAATGTGAGTTTCTCGTTAATGAAATATTTATTAATTTATTTATTCGATGTCACGTTCGTTCCGTAATTGTCAGTGATTATTAGATTGCGGATTTTTATGTAAATGCATATTTTTACATACTTTGCATAAACTCTCTTCAAAATGAAACGTTTTTGACGGTTAAAAATCGAGAAAAACATTCTTAAACACGCAAGAGCAATTAACTTTAAAGCTTCGTTAAAAGTATATTAAAATTAAAAAAAACTTTGAATCGTTATAACTCTGAAGATAGTGAGTTTCGATCAATGAATGAACGGTCATTAGAAGCGCGAAACTTTCCCCTTTAAAACGCATTTTCGTTTATCCCGATACGATTTTCGGTTCCTGAGATATCATCGTGTAAAGAAAAGAGTAATTTTTAATCGTTTATTCCATGCTTTTCGCTCAGATCTTTCGCTCGCATTTCTCCGCTGAGTTATCGCAAGTTATATTATAACCTTAGATATTCTATTAAAATTAGAAAAACTTTGAATCGCTGTAATTCCGAAACTACTAACTTCTAATCAACGAATGAACGATCATTAAAACTGTTAAACTGTCCCCTTTAAGACACTCATTGGTTTATTTCGATACTATTTTCGATTCCCGAGATATAGTCTTGTAAAGAAAAGATAATTTTTAATCGTTTACTATCGTTTTGTCTTACGCTTACGGATCTTTCGTTTGTACTAACCTATCTCAAATTTCAAGACAAGTAACAGACACGATTCCTGGAAAAACATAGTACGTAATTCTTAGAAAAAATGTGTCACCCATTCGTAATTTTCGCACAATCTTAAATGCTATGGAAAATTTGAGTTTTTATATCACAGCAACCAATTGAAATATCGGATGAAATAAAAAAGAGTGTCAATGGCATGATTTTTTTTTAATATATTTTACAAATAAATGTTTTTTATGAATTACATAAAAATTCGCAATCTAGTGATTATATTATATATTTATATCAATTTTAATATTGAAATATTTAAATTAATAATATAAAATATTAAGATATTTATATTTAATTTAAAAAATAATTTTTTTCGATATATAATTTAAACTTATTGTTAATCTTCTATTAAATATGAAGAATACTAAATGTATTCATACCTCTTTTCAAGAAATTAAGAATTTTAATTTTTATTAAATTTATTTAAATAAATATATTTGATAGTAATCTTGAAATATTGTGAAAAAATAATTTTTAATGATAGGTTTAATTAGCTGTTTTATAATGAATTTTCTTTTGTGAAATCTACCAGTGCTCAAAACTTCAATTAAATTGGTGATTTGAATATCTTGCATTTTCTTATTATGAGAATTTAATTTAAAATTATTTGCAAGCTGGATTACAACGAGAGTAAGTAATAATACGAATAAAATTGTAATTATAATAACTTAAATAATTGTTGTTTTAAATAAATGTTACAAGTTATGTAACAAATGTGTGAATATTTAAGATTGCTAATGGAGCATTGCTTGTGTACACATCAGGATGGTTTTTAATTTCTGTTCTTTCTCCTACAACTGAGAATAGTTCCAATTTATTCAAGAACAATACAATGCAATTTAAATTTATATTATTAATTTTCTGAATATGGAAAATAAAACAATTGAAAAATACATAAAAGCTTTTGTTTTTACAAAAACAATACATACAACAATATATCTTTTAAAACTCATATTCTATGAAATATAATCAAAAATTCTTTCATAGTACGAAACAATTAATTAAAAAATATAATAATTTCTAATATAAGTACAAAATAAAATACATTATGTATTTTAAATATGCTATTGTTGTCAAACTATAACATAAAATTGAACTATTAATTGGATAGTTTTTAATTGGAATTTTCTTTTTATCATGAAGCAATTAATATAAGCAAAGTAATGGATTCTTAATTCATCATGAATGAAAAAAGTTTTAGTTTAATCTAGAAAGAGTTAAAGTAGATTTAAAAAATGATAATGGAGAATTAATAACAGTTAATAAAGTTTTCATTATATTAAAATGTCATAATATTAAAAAAATCAGAAAATTAATTAACTCGTTACATTGATATTAATATTATTAATACAATTAAAATTTAATTACTTTCTATCTCATAAATATAAGTAAATGGGCAATATCTTATGATATATATATATATACTTTTAAAATTTTTTAAATTTTAAAAACTATATAAACATTATTCTTTTATAATTAATATAACAATTAGTTATTCTTTTATAAATAAGAACTAATCTCAGAAAGAAAAGAAATTTGCAACCGCCTATGACTACAAAATCAATTACAATATGTATATATATAGCGTGTTCTATAATTGATGATTTCACTACTGGAAAAAATATGATTCTACATATGAAAACGAAAATTCAAAATAAAAATTTTTCATCAGAGAAAATTAAATTTGAATATTCTTTAAAATTGATGAAAAAGAGTGAAATCCATGTATAAGAATTTTCAAATTTAATTTCTTGGAACAAAAAAAAAAAAAATAGAAAAAGAAGTTTATATTAACTTTATATTCTACTACTTTTCGGAATATTTTTTTCACATAAAGTCATTCATTGTGAGACACTTTATATATATATGTGGCATAGTAAAAGAAAAAAAAAAAGAAGAAAAATTGTAATAAGAAAAGGTATTCGTGAGACGTAAAGAAGAAAACACGGTCCTGTTCTCTCTGCATGCCATTTTACATCCAATATGTCACGCATATTCAACAACGCACTTGTATGAACGAAAGTGCGCGCACGTGCGTGTATTGCATGTT
>NW_006263515.1:28264-29468 GCF_000469605.1 Apis dorsata | reverse complement strand
TCCATTATTTCCTGTTTCAGAAATTTTATTACAGTCGTAAGTTTTTTTTTTTTTTTTTTTGAAAATTTATTACAACGTGTCGCTATGTATTATTACATATTAGATAAATGTAGTATCAAATTGTATGCAAATAGATATATTTTTGTACGATTGCAATATTGTGTATATACATATGTTTATGTAGGTAAAAAAAAAAAAAAAAAAATATCCGTATACTTGGATTATCTCTTTGAATGCGATTAAAATGCAATTCTGCTCAAAAACAGTTTAAATCATTTAAATTTTGATAACCATTTGATTTTAAAATATATTATTTAAATTTTTTGACAAGAACATTTAACATTCCAACATTGATTAAATTATTTTGTAGATTTTGTGGTAAAAAAAAATCGAATGATCCCAATTTTTTGGGATATCGTCGCTGTTAATAAATTACTCGATCAAAATTTATTGAATATCAAAAAAAAAAAAAAAGAATATCATTTTATTATACTAATAAATAATTTGCATTTATAATTTATCTTGACATTGATCTCATAAATATTATTTCTGATCGTCATCGTGTCATCAATTTTAATATTCGTGCACTGTTGCCACAAATCAACCAAAGTATCCGGATATTCATGAACGGTAATGTATACCTTGAACGTGTACGGTTACTGAAAGCATTTTTTCATCTTACTCACGTGCAAAGTGTTTTTACTTGCCAACAACCTCCTACGAGCAGGGTAATTGGAATTTATTTTCCAATTAAAGTGGATAATGATAAATATCAGACAGAAGACATAAGAGGTCCATACTTCATTGAAATAAGTTATAATATAAAATGTTCTCTTCATAAATTTATAAGTTAAACGTGTATTCTATACATATTATATATTAAATCTTTTTTCTTAACAATATATAAACTATTTATGCCCATAGTTAGAATTATTAAAATAGATCATATCCGCTATACTAGAATTAGTTTTCCTATTCTTTTATTTGTACAGTTGTTTAAAATACAATTTTAAACGTCATTTGATGCTTGTGCAATATTCAATGTATTCAAAAGGAAATGAAAATATTTTTCTAGAAATTGTTACCAAATTTGATTACATAAGTTTACTTGCATCCACTCGAGTTCTAAATAAGTATTTCTGACTAGTATTTTTGCATGATTGCTCTCAGAATTTAAAACTGTGCGTGGAATAATAAGTATATT
>NW_006263515.1:25947-28032 GCF_000469605.1 Apis dorsata | reverse complement strand
TTTTTTTTTTTTCACATTTGATTTAAAACCTTTATTTGTAGAAATTCATTAATAATTATCACATTGATTTATCTTGGCAAACAAAATATTAACTGGAATCATATTCTAAGAGATATGTAAATATAATTAATGAGAAATTGGTTGGGTTTAAAAAAAACATCAATTTCTTCATTCAAAGAGAATGAGATAAATAGGTTGGAGGTAATTCTTCTTTTTGTATCTTGAATCATTAGTACAAACTTTACTTCAAACAACATTTACCTTGAAACATGTCGTACAAGATGAAAGTTCTGATAAGTTTTGATAAAGTTTTGATAAGTAGTTTATCTTTGATTAAGATACTTCTTCTTGCATCATAAAGATACATATTTCTCATCTGCAAAACATATTCTAATTATAGCTTATAAAATAGATTATGAATACCTAAACCAATTTATATTTATTATTTAACATCCACTTGGGAAATTTTCATTCTTGATTCTGTTTACGATAGTTGAATTCCATACATTGAATGGCGTATTAGCTTCTATGAGCAAACACGCTTGAATGTTATCCATTTCGACACCTTTTATATTTACCTATTTGTCATGCTTATTATGTAAAGTACATGGTATCTATTTTTATTTCTCGTCAATATTCAGTGATTCAATCTATCATTGATGATTATGCAAAGTATTTTAAAATCGCATAATAAAATATAATTTAAGTTGTATCATAATAACGTGTAAATGAAAAACTTTATGTATTTTCAACTTCTAACATGATTTTATTAATCAAATAATATAATTTCAAAGTTAGAAATATTTTTTTCTTATAAAAAATTTCCAATTATTTAATAACATTATATAACACTATTATAAGATATTTATATCTTTATAAATAAATAAATCTTTAAATTTAACATTGAAATATTTTTATATATAAAAAAAGTAAAATTCTTTTTCAAAATTCGTTGAAAAGTTATTTTTTTTTTTTTTTTCAAAAGAATTTTCTTTCAAAGTTTAAGTTTCCCATGTAATTAACGATAAAAAACAAACACGTTTGAGTATTTCTCATTAATAGTCTGCACTTTGTAAAAATATATATCGTATACACTTCATTATTCAACTAGACGAGCAGCTTAATAATCTTCTTGCAAGAATCATACGTTTAACTATTAACTACAAGTGTTTCGATCCCAATCATATTTCACTGTCGAGATTATAAATTAATACTTAACTCTTTGCTATGATCACGTCACACGGAAAGATCAAGATGAAATATTATAACTAATTCCCATTTAACGATTCATAGAACTATTTTGAATTAAAATTTCATTTACATTTGTAGAATCCATTCTATGTTACGATGATATATCTTCAATTTTATTTTATAACTCACAGAGGTTAATTGCAATTTATACGTTATATCTTTAAATTAATATATATAAAATAATACATGTGCGATTAAATGAAACAATTTATTAAAAAATTTATCAAAAATCACGATAATTAATCTTGAAATTTCTTAGATCGTCTCTTTAATTGTTAAAATATTTGACGCCATATTGATTGTTAGATCACTATTTTATATTAAATCACTAAGAATAATCTAAAACAACATCTTTCCAACATCTTGCCAAAAAAATATTTAACGCCGTACCATAAGGATATCGATATCGAACAATTTTATCAAATACTTTTCAATATCAGAACTCCAAAGACAAAAATTACAGATATATATCAAATGACTATACTCTGATTAATCTGACGATTGAATAAGAAAATAACATAAAACGAATACACGCACAGTTTTCTCAACGCGCTTTCTCTTTCTCTCTATCTCTGTCCGCAATCCTCTTCCTCCTATTCTTCTCTCTCTCTCTCTCTCTCTCTCTCTCTTCTGCCTCTTTGTAATAAAATTCACCACCGACGATTTTTCTCCTCTTGCTGCTCCTCTTTCCTTATACCCTCCCCCCCTTCTGTCTCTCTTTCTCCGCCTGTGGCACAAACCGACGAGTACCGAGAGACACTCCTTGTCGAGGGCTCTCGCCGGAAGAAAGCGGTAACGACGTAACACTGTTGGAAACGTAACAGGGAGAGCCAG
>NW_006263515.1:24834-25611 GCF_000469605.1 Apis dorsata | reverse complement strand
ACCGGGGCCACCCGGTCCTCCGGGTGCCGAGGGTCTTCCCGGCCACGAGGGAAGGCAAGGAGCTCCGGGTGACGTTGGGCCGCCGGGTGAAAAGGGAACTCCGGGATCGATTGGGCCGATTGGTCCACCTGGTACACCGGGACTTCCGGGTCCTAAGGTAACGTATACGCTGCTCTTTCATTTTCATTTGATGATATTTGGGGAGGAGGGGGTTGATAAGCTTTCGTGGAAGAGGCTTGATTTTTGAAAAATAAAGACAAAGAGAGAATTATTCGTGTGTTATAATTCAAGTTTGCTAGTTGGATGAAATTTAATTTTAAGAAAATGAAGAAAATTCAAAGGTATTTTGTATTTTATTTGTAACTTGATAATAAGTGATGAATAAGTCTTGAGAGGTATTTTTGTGTTTTCCAATTATAAGTAATTGTTAGGAGAAAAAAAAAAGGAATTTGAAAGAATATTTTGTAATATTAGAGATATAAGAGAGAATTATTGGTGTGTTATAATTCAAGTTTGCTATTTGGATGAAATTTAATTTTAAGAAAATAAAGAAAATTCAAAAGTATTTGTAACTTGATAATAAGTAATGAATAAGTCTCGAAAGGTATTTTTGTGTTTTCCAATTATAATTGGTATTAAAAGTAATTGTTAGGAAAAAAAAAAAGGAATTTGAAAGAATATTTTGTAATATTATTTAAACTATCTTGTGATTACTCAGAATTAAAAAGAAGATGAATTTTTTCTATATAATATATCAATATTCTGTATGTTTTATAT
>NW_006263515.1:22177-24744 GCF_000469605.1 Apis dorsata | reverse complement strand
AAAAAAAAAAAAAGAAACTATACTTAATCCCAAATTTCTGAATATTTTTAGTATTGACAAATTTTAGGTTAGATTTTAATTCACTTTATTTGATTTCGATGGTGATTAGTACTTTTGGTATCTAGTATTGGCCAATTGGGTTAAGTTTTGATGGATTGGCATTGCAGACTGTTTCTGACTAGTTTTGACTAGTTTCGTTAATGCTGATTTTAACTTGGTCAAAACAAGTAGAGAATATTGGTATTGTTTAACTAGTTAAACTTGCAATAGGATTGACGACAGATGGCGTTGATAAACTAGTTTTGTCTGGTCATATTGAGTATTGGAATTGGAATTTGAGTTCTGACCTTTACATGTACATTACTTTACAACAAAGACTGTCCATTTTATTCAAGTCACTTGATATTATATTACAATGTTTATGAATTAATATGATATTTTTGAAATAATATAAATAATAATCCTTCATAAAACTGATCTTCATTTTGAAATTATTTGAATATACACATAATTAAAGAGATGATAACTTTTCTTAACTCAAGAGAATTCATTCATCCTGAAAATTTTAATTTTAATTGGAAACTTGGTGGCAAAGAACAGCTTTCATTCTTGCAGAAAATCACTTTGAAAGGATGAAATCAACTCCCAGAGTTTATAAAGTCTTTTCTTGTTTTGAATATAAAATACATAAAACTTTATATATATGCATTATTTAGTTTCTTTTTTATTAAGGAGAAACCGTAGCGAAAAGTCAGTGTAAATTTTCATTGTAACTTGAGGAATATTGTGTTGCAACACGAAAGGGATCATCTAGAATTGTATCTTTATTATATTCACTTTAAAAGTAATGTCACTTTAAAGGTATAATTTTTACAAGGATCATTTCTTATAATTGAGCCAACTTTTTAATTCTCTTTTCAACAAATTTTCTTATCTTTCCAATTAGGAAATTTGTTTAATATTAATCTTTGTGATTTCTATTTTTAAAAATTTTGTGGCCAAAAATTTAAAAAATAAATCCTTTGATTCTGAGATCCAGCATTGTTTAATTTTTGCTATTTTCCAATTATTTATCAATCAAACATTCAATTACTCTTTCACTATAAACTCACGATAATTTAATTTTTCCATTGAAACTTTAATAAATAAATAATACTTTTTACGTTCAACGCAATATATTCTTACGATATCTCGACCGAATAATGCCTCAAACAACTCGATCACTTCGATTCGAATATTTCGTTCAATGGGCAGAATAGATTTTCCAAAAATATTAAGCTTATTAACCACGATCAAAGTATAGAATTCTAGAGAGGAAAACTGCCAACGCTTACATTCGAGCAAATAGAAGGGAAGGAAGAGGATGCATCGACCCCCTATGGCTGTTCGCAGTGCCTTTGATTAGGCCGATTCCCTTTGATTCCTCTTATTGACCTAATTGGCTGCGATCGTAGAAGCTTCATTTTACAATTGGCTGTTAGAGATACCTTAAAAATCCCTCTGTCTACGAACCTTTTACTTCAACCTCTCCTATTGGAGAACTTTACTTTTATCCAAGTGCTCGATGGATTTTCTCGTGGTCTCTTCCAAAATTTCCTATAATAGATAAAAAATGTAAAAAATGAATGGATCAGTATATAAAAGTTAAGAAGAAAAGAAACGGAGCATGCTTGTTGAATTTCAATTAAAAATGGGAGATAAAATATACATTCAAATGTATTATAATATTCTTGTGGAAATATTTCATTATTTTTTTATTTTATTTTCTAACATTTCTTTTAACATTACTTCTGTGAGAAATCTAAGAAAAAATTATGATGTACATGCAATGATACAATGCTTGTTAGAGATTAAATATTCAGAAGAAAATGTATATCCATAAAATTTGTGGAAAATTGCATTCGTAAAGGTTAATGGTAAAGCTTTCTCTAGTTCTCTAATATACTTTTGCACTTAAACTAATTAGCACTTATTCTCTGTGTATGTATGTGTTTTTAAAGTAACGTCGTCTAACATATACGTGTATTGTGATTCTCACAAAGAATAAAACAACAAACAATTTTATTAAACAAATTCGTTTCACTTATGTATTTAAATGATAATTAATTGGAAATAAAATTAAACGATCCTATTTTATTCGAAATAAATTATTCAAATGAGATGAAATTAATTTTTGATATAAAGGAACAACAGAAATATAACATTAATATTTATAAGTATTAATTTCATTCGAATGTAATTAAAAAAATAGAAATATAATATAAATTTCATAAAAGTTTACAATTCTGATGCAATAATTATTGCACAATTTATCATTTAACATGTGTTGCAAACTTCCATTTTGTTAAAGGATGCAACAAATTCGTATCGTTAATGCGATTGTTTTAATTTTTCTAAAAATTTTCATTTCAATTTTTAAAATAACTTATTTTAAATTTCAAGACTATTTAAAATATTTAATTGAAATTAAAAAATTTAATATTCTTATGTAATATTAAAATTGATAAACTTTTGTAACTTTCTATGAAAAATTATCTATGGAGAAAATTTTCCATTGAATGTATCCA
>NW_006263515.1:21559-21956 GCF_000469605.1 Apis dorsata | reverse complement strand
ATATTTATATTTCAAAAAAAAATACAATGTAATATTTCTACAATATTTTCAAAAACAATAAATGTTATATATAAATGTTTCATAATATTTCAAATATTTACCATTTTAAAATACAATTTTCCAATAATTAGTATTTTTTAAAATTAAAAATGAGATATATCAACATCAAATGTCTAATTATAGCTGGCATTAGAAGTAATTATTAGGAGAAAAAAAAAAGAAATTTGAAAGATTTGTAACATTTTGTAACATTATAAGAGATATAAGAGAGAATTATTCGAGTTGTCGAGTTGTGTTACACTTCAAGCTAATTGGATGAAATTTAATTTTAAGAAAATGAAGAAAATTCAAAAGTATTTGTAACTTTTCTATTGAAAATTTTCTATTGAATGTATTC
>NW_006263515.1:17762-21489 GCF_000469605.1 Apis dorsata | reverse complement strand
ATATTTATATTTCAAAAAAAAATACAATGTAATATTTCTACAATATTTTCAAAAACAATAAATATCATATATAAATGTTCCATAATATTTCAAACATTCACCATTCTAAAATACAATCTCCCAATAATTAGCATTTTTTAAAATTAAAAATGATATATATCAACATCAAATGTCCCGACCAGATTCCCTATCAAACTCGTTAATCTCCTTCCAAGACGTCCATTAATTGAAGCAACGTTATTCTCGGCAGGGTGACAAGGGTGATAGAGGCGACCGAGGTATAACAACGTCTTTGAACGGGGAACCATTTGCAACTGGAGTATTCGAAGGACCCCCTGGTCCACCAGGACCACCTGGTAAGTATATATACATATATACATATATATATATATATATACACGGTATAATTTAAATTCTCTCCAGACTGATACGCATAATATATTAATGCAGCATAATAAGACCACATGAAGCGATTTAAATTATGTTTTCTAGGTCTTTTAAGTCTATACTTATAAGGTGTCTTATAACATGTGAGATTCATTTTGAATGGAAGAGATTTATAATAAGATATATATTATTGATGATAAATATTCATATAATAATAGTATGTAATATAATAATAGTGTACAGAATTTTATTGGAATTATTAGAAATTATCAGAATTAAAATTATGTAGTCAAATTGGTATTAATAATTATATATAATTATGTAATGATATTTATGATTTTAACTTGTTGTTAATAATAATACAATTCTCATTTATATAATATTGTAATATTTAATTTCACTAAAGATACTTTTTATATAATAAATAGAAAAGATTTTTTAAGATTATATTGTTTTGTTGAAATATTGTTTTGTTTTCTAATAAAATTCTGAGAATATCAAGTATTATGGAATATTTATAAGTACTTAGAATTCTTGAAAAATTAGAAACTTAGAAGAAAGTGAGCAATTTTGAATTTGATAACACATCTTTTGTGTTCTCTTAGAAAATAGCAATTCAGGAAAAATGTTATATTTTTACTTTTTCTATCCTCCATTGAAGTGGATGTTTCATGTTACAAGTCACTTTGTACATTCATTTACATGCACAATGTACATGTAAATATTATCACATTTTTAAACGTTCCTTGAACTTTATAAAAGATTTCAAGAAAATATATATTTAAATCTGTATAATTTTTATTGGAAACAAAATTTTCCATCTGCATTTTTCTAAGTTAAATTATTCTTTTTAAATATTTTTTATTAGAATTATAATAATTATAATAAATTTTACAAAAAAAACTAAATATATGTAAAAACAACTATATTTAATTGTATCATATTCCATTTTGTTCATATTCCATTATTAGAGAGAATATGTAAATTTTCGTTTCCCAAAACATGATATTAGAAAACAGAAGATTCATATTACCAATTATAACAGATTATTCGTGCTCATTTAGGCAGAAAATTTGGGGAACAATATTTGTACACTCATTATCTCAGTTGGCCTTTTTTGGATTTTTACTGCATTTTTTCTTCGTTTACTATTATTTCAATCCAAAATACACAGAAAATTAAGCAGAGAAGCTTTACATTTACTTAAAGATCTTCACTCTAAGAAATTTACTCGTTCAAGCAAAGCTAGATTTCCAAAAAGATGGATTGCAATTTAAATATTCATTGTTAATTAAACGTTCAAAGGCATTATATAATTTTTTTGAAATATTTTTATAACGTATCTATAATTGTTTAAGAAGAATTATTTAAAATCAAAATTATTAACATTTAAAATTATCGTTTCAAAATTTCATTTAATAACAAGAAGATGATATTTACATTATTAAAAAAATGTAGATGAAAAAATTTTGATTTGTAAAAATATTGTTTAACAAAGAATTTGAATATCATTCTCTCGTTTAATATAATTTTTAAAAAGTTTGAGGAAATTTTGACTTTCAATCAAGCCTACGAATATTCTTGAAACTTGCTTGCTTTGTTTCGAGGAAGATTATTTTGAGATAAGCAATTTTTTTCTTCAAAATTTCAATTTGAAAATATTCTCCGTTTACGTGTTTTTAATTTAATTTCTATTCAATTCAAGGATAATTTGAAAGAATATAATATTTATAACGTATATTTGTAATTTAAAATTACAATATTTGCTTTATAAAAATAATACAATTCTCTGTTAAAATTCACAAATGTCAATTTATCAATGTCATTTTGATGATTATAAAGAAAGTCATCCCTTACGTTGTGTTCAGAGAAATAATTTCACTTCCTCCTTTGACATAGTTAGATGAAAAGAAATGATTGAATGAACAGGATGACTGAAGCATTAGAGGCTATCTCTCGATAGCCTTGAGCTATGGTACAGTTAAAAGAGCATATGACATTTAACAAAGCAAAGAAAGATATCCTTGTGATGCGTTAGGAAGAAAAATTCTATTCTTTGAAAAAAGGATCCACTTTGAAACAAAGCAATTCTATTTCAAATCATCATTTTTAATATCATTCATCGTTTCTATGATATATTCGTATGCAGTTAATCAAAAAATTAATTAAAATGAACATCTTTTACACATTTATACTTGTATACAGGGTGTTGATATATCGAATGATCGATCTTTAAATGAAATAAATATAAAAAGTGCTATTCAAAAATATCGATCGATAATTATTAAGTTATAAACAATTTAATTATTTAGAGAAAGCAAGATGGAAATGAATTGCGAGATAATTTAAATGAAAATAAAAATATATTCTTATGATTCCTAAAATTTAAAAAATTTATGAATTTCATTATTTTTTTTTTTTTTTTTTTGTTCAAGAATTTTCCTTTTTTAATATATCTCATTCCATCTCCATTTTAATATAATGCAAAATTGATTGATGAGTCGATCGAAATTTTTGCATACCAACTTTCATGTTTGTTTAGTCTAAAATCTCTTCAAAAATCGCCCACGAATACATTAACACTCTATGTAAATGCAAAAAGATGTTTGCATCCAGTTTTGTATTCATATTCCATTTTAATCTTTTTGTTAGAGTGTCCTAGAAAATATTTTAGAAATATTTTTCAATATTTTTTTTAAAATTATTGTATTTATTAACAAATTATTTAAAAAAATGTCTTTGTATATTTAATTAAATGTTATGAGCTTTAACAGATATAATATTTTCTAGGATAATCTAATGATACATGCATTGCACAAACAAATAATCTCAGGATGAAGTATTTCTCAATAGGTAATTTGCAAAACTATATATCTCACAATAAAACATGTACACATTATCCCATTCACAAACAATTCAATAACAGATTGAAACCAATCCAACTTTATACTCTCCTAGTATTTATCCAATATCATTAAACTTGTGGCATTGGTTGTATCATTCCTGGATAAATGAATGTCAAGCAATACATAATTGTAAAGCTTGTTAATATAATAGTAAACGTTTTTTAACATAAAATTAATAAAATTAATATAAATGAAAGTATTTTTACATTAATTATATATTTTAAAAATAGAGATAAAAAATTAGTGGACTACTAAACAACTAAGTTTTAAACAATCTAATCTAATATAAACAATTATAAAAATTATAACAAAAATTAAAGACTTAGATTAGACAACTTAGATACTTTTCATAAAATTATTGTTAATTTAAATTACATAAAGCAAATTTTAATCAAAAATTGCAATACATATTTCAAATCATTGTACTTCTAATC
>NW_006263515.1:10973-17443 GCF_000469605.1 Apis dorsata | reverse complement strand
TTAAAGACAACTTAGATACTTTTGATAAAATTATTTTACTAATTTTAATCAAAAATTGCAACAAATTTCAATTCATTATACTTCTAATCTAATATAAACAATTACAAAAATTATAACAAAAATTAAAGACAACTTAGATACTTTTGATAAAATTATTTTACTAATTTAAATTATATAAAGTAAATTTTAACCAAAAATTGCAATATTTCAAATCATTATACTTTTTCTTTTTTTAAAAAAAGAATATATATACATATAGGGTATCAAAATACAATTTAACAACCTTGTTTAATAGCGTTTCATCATGTTTTTACCGCAACGTTAACACGACTTGTACAAAATAAGCACGAGGAAAAGTGACAGTGAACGAGGAAGCACACTTTGGTCCGAATGATTACACACGTACAAAGTGAACGTGATCAGATTTCGCTAATCTAGCGCCCCCTCTAGCGGGCTGCTATCTTCTTGCACTGGAATTGATTCGCATTAAGGTGCGCCTCCTATTCGATACAGCCTTCATTTCAATCGATTGGAATGTAGTACAGTTAATGCCCCTTTAGAGATGTAACTGTTATTCGAGTCCGCGTTTACTATAGGATAGTAACAACTGTAAATCTACATTCACGATATTCGTACCGTTAACGAATCGATTGTCTCTCGGCGTACCGAGAAACGCTCCTCTTCTCGAAATTGCAATTGATAATTAAGAATTCTTGATTGATCTTTCTTGGATTGGAAAAATTTAAATATATGAAACTCCCTTGGCAAAATTTGAAGAAAAATTTCGCCGCTTTTATTTCACCGCTCTGTTATTAATTTAATCCATTTTACTGATAATTTTGAATGAGATATTCGAGAAATCGGATGAAATTTGACGATCGATTAGAGAAAATTCGATTTTTAACTATAATAGATACTCTTTCCTGTTTCTCACCATCGATTATCGATTTTATCTTGAACGAAGGGAAATAATTGGAACAAGTTGTTTTCGTTGCGCGAGCGTACATTCGTCTTCGTTGTTTTCAATTCGAAAAACAAGGAAAGATACATAGAATAGAGCGTGACTCAACGGAACTGTTTTCGATTCGTAAGCTATATAAAATATGGATCGTAGAATATGTACGAAAATACTATTTATATAAAAAAAAGGGGGTTTTAACTTTTGAATTTTCATTTTTAATTTGAGAGTAATTATTTTTTTTTTTTTATTAATATTTCTTTTCAACAATTCGTCAATTTTTCATACCGAATAAAAGCAATATTTTATGCACAAACTTTATATTATTATTTCCATAGGACTAGTGATCGAATATTGGCATTATGGATTTTGATATCCACGAGGTTATTTTAAATTTTAAAAGAGAAACGTAAAAAAAAAAAAATTATACTCACTATCAATCATTATTTATTTAAATATTATCTCTTTCTCTTTAAATTTATAAAAAGTTTATTTTCATGAAAAATTCGTGTAATAAATAAAAATTGCATAACACAATGAGCTTGTGCTGTTCATTTTAATAATTTACGAGAATGAATGTTTTCACTTCACGAAAGGTGGTGTAATAAATAATTCTCTTCTAATCTCGGATTAGTATTTGAATCCAAAAAAATCGGTGGTAAGCTTTCCAAACAATTTCAATAATGAATATTACACGAGATTTATTACTTGTCTCTGGTATTTACTCAAACGAAATGTAAAAATGATTGTGTAACCAGGAGAAAAGTTTATCTTAACTACTTATCAAATAATCTGACTTCTGGATTTGCAGTACGAGAAGAAATAACACATACAGGGTGTGCCAAGATTTTTCGATCAAATTTTACATCGAACAAAAATTTTCAAAATTGTTTCTTGTAAAATAATAAAATAGTAAAAATTTCAATCAGATATATGAAATATTATATAATTCGTTCATTAAGATAAGACAAAATTAATAAATTTCATCTCTCTTCTTTTCAATATCATCGAATAAAAATAATTAAGTTAATCGTTATAAATAATTTTTGTATAACCGATATAAATTCCAAATTAAAAAAAAAACACCCTGTATAACTGGGCTGTATAAATCCACCCACGAAATACGTGAGAAGGTAACAAATCAATCGGACAGGGGAACGGTGATCCTGATAGTATATCACACGTTTTCTGCGCTTTCTCGTGATCATTTGTCCACGTACATGTGCGTGGAAAGCAGTGAGCGCAACAAAAGCGATTTACGACCGAGCTCGTAGGTATCAAATGCCTAAGTATAACCTTAGGCCTCGATTCATCCACTTGACTCCTTATTTCAATTTCTTTCAAAAATTTATTCGAATTTGCATATTTTATTATATCTGGAATGAGGATGTGTGAATAAAAATTTGTTACATTAAAATATAATAAAACGTTTTAAACTTTGTACGAACAAACGTTGCTGGTACAATCGATTAAAAAATTATTGAAAAATAAGCAAATATTAATACATTAATTTCAATTACTAACAAATGTTATTTTTTTAAAAATTGACAACAATGCTAATAATAATAATATAAAAAATAGGAGTAGCAATAAAACTTAAATCCTTCTGATGCCACGTATTCCAATATTCGAAAAGAAAACCTCTCTCTTCCGAATTTTTCTTCTATTAACTCATAATTCTTTCTCGTTCGTTACAACTACAGTTTTGTGATCTATAGTTGAACAGAAAGCAAGAGTTAAATTAATCCTGTATCCTCGAAAATGTGTGCAGGAAAATAAAAATCTTCCTCGAAGATCTTCCTCTCTCCTTTTCCTTTAAGATACATTTTATAATTAAGATTTATGTACAACAACAATGTTATTCGCACACAGGCTTTAACGGTACGTACATCCACATTCATATAAACAATTTTACTTTCACACGTACACATCGATTATCAAATTATCAAACGAAAGAATTAGCATTTAATTAAAAATCAATTTCTTCAAATTCTTCAAAACGATGCCACTTTTTAAAACTCTCACGTGCAATTATATATATATATATATTCGATACAGATGGATATTGGCCACTTAAGAGTCGAGACCGGTTTAAATGGGGAGACGACTTCTGTCTGAATTCAATCGAATGGAAGGGAGCGAAGAAGGTGAAATATCGCGTATAAACTCAGTCAAACGTTCAACAACGTCAACGAACGCGATTCTCCAAGATTCTAAGAATTAAAGGCCCGACGCTTACGTGGGTTAATATCACATCAATTTATCGTAATAATCCGTCCCCCCGTATTTCGAAGAAATACCAGATGCTAATTCTCGCTTAAAAATCAATATTGCACATCTACTGATATAATAATTCTATTTAAAAAACTTATTCAAATTCTTTCTCTTCCAAAAAACATACACACACATACACACACAGTAGAGAGAAATACGAAAAGAAAGAAAGAAAGAATTATATAAATCAACCCTTCGAAAGAGGGGGTAGTTTCCCTCAGATAATAGCATAATTGGTACGTGATCTATGCATGATGAAACGCGAGAGAGCGAGAGAGAGAGAGAGAGAGAGAGAGAGTGCGCGAAACGAGAGAAACGTGTCATGTTTTATTTTATGCACGTGATGTACACGCACACAGGGCCCCAGGGCGAGAAGGGGGAGCTGGGTCCGACGGGACCACCCGGTCTGCCGGGAGAGAAGGGTGCCCGGGGAAAGCAAGGGAAGAGGGTAAGCTTCAGCGAGGTCCTCCGGCGAACGACCACCGACCAAATCGAGACGAAACCTATTCCCCCTCCCCTGTCCCCCTTTTTTTTCTCGAACAACCACACTTCGAAACACACTTTTTCCACATTCGAATATATATATATATATACATACATATATATATATATATATCTGAAAAAGAATATCCTACCTTTCTTTCTTCTCGTCCAAAAGGATGGCCAAAAAACCTCTCTTTTGGCCTCATTTCATCCCTGAAAATTCCTGAATATTCAACGACACTTCTCCCTTCTTTCCTTTCCAGAGAGATTTTTTTTTCTTTTTTTTTAATTGGGAATTTGTGAAATTCCTTTGTGATGCGTAATTTGCACGTAATGAAAAAGAGCATTGTTTAGTAGAGGCGCGGTTGTTGCTTCTTACATTACATTAGCAAGGGCAAGGCGGATATGCATGATACACAACTCTGGTATTGGAACTGGTTAACGTTGATTTCTTGGAATTCGGAGACATTCCTCAACGAATGACAGTTTCAATGACAAATTATTGGATATTATATTTATATATATATATATGTTCTTGCGTGCTGATGGATAATTGGATGGGCAAGCAAGATCGTTGGAAAATATATATATATATATAGTGCGTGATATATATTTGAGAAGTCTATTTTCCGCCAAGTGGTGGTTACTTTATCTTTGCCGGAAGAGATTATTAATAAGTTGTTTCTTTCGAGTGAGTCAGTTAGCTGGAGGAGTGGCAATCGTAAGAGTGTCAAGAGTGTTTTCTATTCTCAAATGTGTTTTGTTGCAATTGTAGAATGCAAAAACGACACTGATGAGTGGGTCCATAAATAAATAAATAAAAGTTGATCCAGTCGAAAATGAGGCTTGCGTATCAAGTGATTTAAGATTTATGTTGGATGAAACAGGATGTAGATGGAGCCTCTAACGTAAATCGTTATAATTTGATAAATAAGCTTCGATTGACATTTTTATTTTGAGAGGAATCGACATATCTTTAGATATATATTATAGAAAGTAAAAAGAAGATATTCACTCGATTTTTTTGTACACTTTGTATTAAAAATAAAAACTATTTTTGGACACTCAATTAGTGTCGATTGAAGAAATATTTCTTTTCCAAGTGGATAATGACTTTTACACTTAATTCACACTAATCAAAAATGTAATTAAAATGAAAATAATAGAAAAATCTCGAAACTTATCCAAAATCGAATTATTCTCAAATATATTTACGCAAATTCAATTATTGTCTCTCAAGCTAAATTATATCTATCTTTGATTTTTCCCTTTTCTCTTATTTCATTATAAAATTCAATACAATTGAATACAACAATTCAGAACAAATCTTTCTTTTCTTTTTCCTTTTGAGAACAAAACAAATTTAAAAGATCTATTAATGTCTAGATTCCGGAAGTGAAATCGATGTTCAAGAGTTCAAGATCCAGATTTAATATTGCTTGCCACCCCGGTTGCGGAATGACGTGACGGTTTATATATTCACGCTTTGAAACACCTGCATGGAAATCACGAAAGAAAGCACATGCATGATCTTATCGAAAGCACGCATGCGAGCATGCCACTACACGTATGGCACAGTACGATCACCTGCCTCTTCTCATTTAATAAACTGAGAAACAAGTAGCCGTTAAATTGCATTGTCGTTCCGACGACGACGACGACGACGATGATGGATGGATACGACGACGTTCTTTTTTTGCGTCGAGACTAATGCGAGCCTTTCACACGGGCGTTTATAATACGTATATTACGAGAAGTTGGAGGAAGGGAGAGAGACGAATTGCTTGACGAATTGACGAATATAAATAGGAAAGAATTTTAATAATAAAAAAGAAAATTTAAAAGGAAATTCTCGAAACAATTTTTCTTCTTCAAGCGGAGAGAAAATTTGTTTTACAAGAATGAAGGAAATCCTTCTTCTTTTCCTTCGAAACTTCACATATATACACAAATATAAAATTCTTCATATATTTTGTCTTAACGCACAAACGGATTTTCGACTCGATCCCGAAGTCATCGTCCAAAACTTGACGCGTGACTTAATTTAACCGCAAAAAAAAGAGAATCACTGTGCTCTCGGTTGCCGAGAAAAAGGAAAAAGCAAATGAAAAAAAAGAAAAAGAAAAAGTAGAAAACGTTGGTGGCAGCAAATAACACGTACAACTCGAAATACAATATAAATTTAAACACCTCCTCGAGCCGCTACTATTTGCGTCACAGAAGAGATTCATTAAATCGCGATAAAAAAAAAAGAAAGAAAAGGGATGTCTTCCTCGCAGTAAGGAACCGAAAATCGAAAATGTACTCTCTTCTGACGATGGATGTGACCAAATTACACACACCTGCGCACTAAAAACAAAGAAAGAAAGAAAGAAAAGATTTCTAACCACGGCTTACAGAAAAGATAACAATTAACTCGACTCCATCCATCCTTTGTGCTCTCTCAACTTATTGTTCTTTACTTTTTAAGGTTTGAAACCGTAAGTATGCTCGCATATTTATCAAATCGACGGATATCTCGAAGGATAGGAAAAAAAAGAAAAAGAAAAAGAATGATCGTTTCGAATCGTTAATTAAGTCACCTGGTTCGCGGTCGAGTGGAACGCCGATAAAATCACCGTGCACCACCTCTCTAGTTTCTGTATCTGTATCGAATGTATCATATCGACGGAACGAGTCGCAATCGATATTCTGGTAATGCACGATCCTCGAATAGCGAGGAGAAGGTTCGAGAAAGTCGCGACAGAAAGGGTAT
>NW_006263515.1:4413-10763 GCF_000469605.1 Apis dorsata | reverse complement strand
TTTTTTTTTTTTTTTTGAATATGATTGTTGTATGGAAAAAGATATTTTGGAAATTGTGTAAATTCGAAATAAGTGGAGATAATTTGGTGTAATGGAGTTTTTTTTATATAAATGTGTGTGTAGAGGTCATTTTTTGTTTTTTTTTTCAAATAGAATCGTATGTTTTTAGGTTAAATTTCTTATATTAAAATATAAGAATAATTGTAATTATTTCTTTTTTTTATTATATATTTTTTATATTGTAGATTCTTGTAATTTAATATAGAAAATGACGAGCTAGCTTCTAAATACAAAATTCCACTCTTTTCTTCATTTTTTCTTCAGACATGTTAGAAAGAAGTTGGTGAATCATTTAGAAACCTAAATTATTTTTCCTATTTAGATTAATGGACATTTAAAAAAATGTAAAGATTGATTATTATTGAAAAATCAAATATCTCTGCTTTAATATTTTAAATTGAGAAAAATAAAATTATTAATTAAATATCCTTTGTATGATTATTTACTCAAGAAATTATATTGTACTGCAATCAAATTATTTTCTTTTCGAAATCATACAATTTTCAAAATATCTTCAATAAATAATTTCGAGGATATTTTAAGGGGATGAATTTAAATGATTCACTCTGTACATCGTCGAGTTAACCGGAGAATTCTGCTAAATCGTAAGTTTATTGGTGGCCTGGAAAGAAAGAGGATACTCGACTCGAGTAAAAAGAATCGAGCCACTTTTGTTTCAAATTACACCGTATTTCAGAGATACATTATGCATATTTCGTTTGAATTTCCTCGAGCACCGGAATTTTTCATACCAATGATGGTTTCACTTGTCGAGGATTTCATTTCCTCGAGCTTGCAAGAAAAAAGTAATATTTGACGTCAAGTGTTGGGGTAAAAGCGATAGTATAAAATTTTTGATTGATTGATTAATGATTCAAAAAAATCATATCCTTAACTATACAATATCTGTCAGAAAAATCTGAATTTTTATTTTATTAACTCTTTGAGAAAAATGAAGTTTTATCTATTTCTTTGTATTATTCTTATTAAATGATTATATTGATGGTGATGAATTTAAAAAGTTAACAAAATGTTAATGTCTTAAATGTTTTAATGTATCTATCAGAAAAATAAAAAAAAAAAAGACATTTTAATCAAGAAGGATAATGTATAAGTTAAGTTTTTGATTATCAAAAATAATGATTGATTTGAGTTCAATCATCTATTATGAATTTAACTATCAATTGTTGATCAAAAGAATAGTAATCATTAATGATTACTATTGTTAAATTGTTAATTTTATTTGAATTATAATATTTAAAGTTGATGTTAGATCTGAAGAATATTGTAATATTTTTTTATTTTTCATGAGATTTAATGGTAATGCAATTTTAATGATATTTTTTATTAAATTCAAATTTAAAATTTTTTTTAGTGAAATAATTTTGTTTATTTATTATTTTAAATAATCTTATACGATTCTTTTCAAAATAAATATAATTGATTACTCTTTCAAATATTTTCAACATTGCACTTAAGTCTAATTAAATACAATATTAAATACAAATTAAATTTATTTTATATATACTATTGTATTAACGAAATTCTTACTATTATTAATAAAATAATTATAAATTCGTAGTCATTAAGAAATAACAATTACTGAAAATTTAAAATTCAATTAATTGTGATAAAAATATTATTAATTGACATTCAAAATAACTAATTTAATTATTAATCCAATTAACGATTAAATACCTAATCGTTAATTATATATCAATTAAAATAAAAATAATCATTAATCACAATTGATAATCAGAGTAATAGTAATCATTAATCATTAATTAATTAAATTAATGCCCAACACTGATCTCTATTAACAAGAGAATACATTCCACAACTACATATATTTTGATAAAGTTTATATGACAGATAATTCTCAAAAAAATATTCTTCTTTCATCAGTCATCATAAGGATGAAATGAAAACGAAAGTACTTTTTTAAAATCTATAGCCAAAAGGATAAAAAATTTTCTAGTTTACCTATACCAAAAAATAACAAATCAAAATTAAAAATTCTCTTGGCATAAATTAATTTCAAAGCATTTGTACAATAAAGATTTGAGGATTAATTCTCAAATAAACTTAATCGAAATTAACGGATGTACGGATTAATAAATATATTCTCTTGCAAGTTTGCAGCAATTCCGTACACTCAATCCTTTTATAATTCTTATGTCGCAAAGTGAACTCGTTTATTCTAACAAACTGTCCATATGTGTGCTATATAATAACAACAATTGCGAAAAGAATAAATTGATTGGTGGGTAAGGAAGGGAGATGTAAGAAAGAGATGGTGAAGGTGAGAGAGCGAGAGAAAAAGAGAAGGAGAGAAAGAGAGAGAGAGAGAGAGATTGTGTGATATCGCTTTTTTTTTATCTTAGTCAATAGTCTTTGGCGTAGTGTACGTAGCTTGTGTAACTAATTTGTGTTTAATGTAGCAAAGTAACACCACACTACTTCTTCCCCGTGTGTGTCGGTACAAATCACTAATAACTAATACTACTACCCCCGGCTTTGAGGCTCTCGCAACTTTATCGACCGGTGATCGATGCAAGCCTGCGATTGTCGCGTAAGTATCAAACAACAGCCCCTCAACTACTACTTCTACTACTACTTTCTACTAGTAGCTTTACCGTCGATTTCGAAAAAATATTCGTACGTCGTGTCATACGCAGCTAATTTCACGATTACTATTGTTTTTCTTTTTATATATATATATATTTTTTTTTGTCAATGTTTCGACCCTCTTCTAATTCATTTGTGTTTCATCCCCTCTTTCCTCTCAGACAGATTATATAAAATATTTTTTAAGTATCTTTTTTATTACTCGAAGTGAAATTAGATAAATAATTCGCTTAATAAATTTATTACTTAAAATATTTTCAAATTCGGTTAAATTATCATTACCAGGAATATTTGTTTATTTATACTCGAAAAAACCAAGACGAATTAAAATTTAATTAAATGGAGAGGAAAGTGGGGATAAGTTTTAATAGCTTCCATTTTTCTACTAAATTTGATCCCCCTACTAACAAGCGTTCCCGTTGTCGTCGATATTGCATGCGATATTCACACCACATGTAGTAAACTTTTGTGTTTTTTTCGATTAAACGATTAGTGTGTCTAGGTTTCTAGTGTGTTAATCGTAATCCTCGATTCGGTCGATTTTGGCATCATCAATCATTTCCAAATCAAACGAAATACAACCAAGAAAAACAAAAGAAAGAAAAGAAAAGAAAAGAAACTCCAGAGAGAAGAAAAAATTGGTGCCAAAATCGACCAGCAAAATAGATAATTTCCACGATAAATAAAACCGAAAATCTCCTCTCCCTCTGTACCCATCCTAACCTAAAAATGATACCGATTAACGCTTCGTCGTAAGAGAAAAGAATTTTCAAAAAATAAAAAAAAAATAAAAAAAAAAAGAAAATTTTTAAAGATGGAGGACCTGGTTGGACCTGACCTTACAGTGTTACATTATAGGGTTTCAAGGGTGAGAGCGGTGTGGCATTGATGAGAGGCCCACCCGGTCTACCGGGTCCAAAGGGTGATCCCGGGGAACGGGGTTACCGAGGCGATAAAGGAACCAAGGGAGACACGGGCTCACCAGGTAGATTTTCAAGAGCCATTCCTCTGCGAAATTGGAGAAAAAGATGGATGACAATATGAACGATATATATATATATCTCCGTCCCAACTGCTACAATCGAAAAAAAAAAGGGGGGTTTTCTTCCCCTCGCATTTCTCCCGATCTGATGGATCTACAATCGTATATACGCTCGTCACAGGCCACTATTATACTTTGAAAACCTCTTTAAAACTTGTTCATAATCCAATTCATTTTTTGTTATTCTCGACACGATGTATTATCATTATCTTCCTATCCAGTCTTTGGATATTACGACGGTGTGAATGGTCGAACAAGGAAAGCCTATTTCTGTATTTTCGCTTTTGAAGTCTTTCGTATACGTTCGATTTAAAATCTACTTTTAAAATTTTCAAATGCTTTCGAACTATCCCCCGATTGAAAATCTCTCTTATCGTTTTCTATTCGATCTTGTTCTGAGAAAAGAGCTGAGAAAATTTGAGAGAAATCAAATCTCGTGGAATCTCTCGTTATATGTCGTTTTATTCCAATATTAATGGTATTTTCGAAAATAATTCGAAAATAACGAGAGAGTGTTGCGATGTATTCTGTCTATGCAGTGAAAGAGAGAGAGAGAGAGAGAGTGAAAGGAGAGGAATTAATAATCGAGTATATTTCATCTCTAGGGGATCGAAGTACGAAGGATCGAGATGAATAAGGATTGTTACTTAATTGTACTAGTAAAGAATCGTAATTTCAGGACCAAAGGGAGAGCAAGGACAACCTGGTTTACCTGGGCTCAATGGAACGGATGGGGAGACTGGTATACAGGGTCCTCCAGGGTTGCCAGTAAGTAAATTATTTACATAAAACGTGCTCATAGAATTATTCTATTCTGACGGTATGTTTTAACAATTTTTATATAAAATCTGTGTTTATATTAAAAAAAATTTAATACACAAATTTTTAAATGTGAATTATTCCAAAATAATTTGTAAAATTTGTAAAATGTTGTAAAATTTCCTGACATATTCCTTTTTAAAAACATTTATATTTATTTTTTATATCTTTGAGATTTTAACATATAAATAATAATGTTCGAATCGAATTTTAAATGAAATTTTATTCTCAATACGATAATATCATTATTTATGTTACATTATGCGATCGATTATTGTGGGTTTTCAAGGAATAAAATTCGATGTACATACCTTACATACATTTATTGCCATATTAAATATTTGTACAGGGAATTTCTGGACCCAAAGGTGAAAAAGGTGACTACGGAGATATTGGACCTCCAGGACTTATGGGGCCACCAGGTTTGCCTGGTCCACCGGTATGTAAACCACTCAACTTATTACAATATTTATTCAATTATATTAACCAAGAAAATTCTGTCTTTCGTATCGTGGAAAAATATACGATAAAATAAATTATTTGTAAAATGTTGTTCTACAAATAATTATTGTGACTTAAAACATTAGATATGATGAATATGCTAAAAATTTCTTGTTTTTATTAATAACCGTTTCCAAGAAAAAAATATTTTTGGAACAGAAATTAATCACTTTTGATTAATCAATAGTCAAAAAAAAATCAAAATCACTACAGGATCTTGAAACAATTTTGAAGATACATAGAACATATCTTTCCTTGTTAAACAGAGAAAGAACGATTGTTTTAAAAGCGTGTCTTCCCCCTTTCAAAAACGACAGAATTCTCTTGGCCTGATAAAACTGACGAAACAACACGTATCTCGAACAGAAAGATTTAACGCCACCACGTTGTTCTGTCGTCTAAACAGGGTTATCCAGGATTGAAAGGTGAAAAAGGGGAGAAAGGTGAATCGGTGAGTCTCTCGATAATACTTAAACGCGCAGCAGATGGACGATCAAAAAAAAAAAAAAAAAAGAAAAAAAAAACAACCCTCTCGTATCGAATCTTTTCATTTTAAATCCCTTGATTGAACGGGCAAAGATGAGAGATATAATTGACCCTTCCATATAATACCGTTCGTCGAACCCGAGAGTCGTTGAATATCCATCAATTCTAGCTGCGAGTAATTCCGGGGCCTTTGATTCAGACGTGTGATGACAAGTATATCGCGTACTCGTCCAACGTCAATTGCCAACGAAAGAATCGAAGGCTCGGGATCATATAATAAAACAAGTGCGTTTTAACGAGCAACTTGTTTGTTTCTCGACTAAATTTCAACGATAAAAATCTATTTTTTTTTTTTTTTTTTTTTTTTTTTTTTTTTTTTTTTTTTTTTTTTTTTTTCTTTCTTTTTTTTCATGACAACGATTCACACACGGGCCGCCCGTTTCGACAGAAATACAAGAAACTTAGGAGAAGGCAGGTACGTTTCATTCATTGTTGTTCAACGTATTTCAAATAATAATAATAATAATGTAATTATTGCACGACGAATCGTCGAAATTATCGAAGAAGAAATATTATTAGCGAAGAGAATAAATTTACAACGTTTGCGTAACGTGAGCTCGTTTTATTACAGGGTGACGGCACGTTTGAAGTAAACGCTGGCGAAGTGGTGAGTAACGTTTGAACTTTTCGTATTCCATTTGGTTGTTTGATTAATAAACGTGTAACGCCAGTGTCTTAAAGCCAATTTTCTTTTCTTCTCCTTCTTCTTCGAATTTATAAAATATCGATATAAAAGTTATAAATTGTGGAAAGA
>NW_006263515.1:0-4381 GCF_000469605.1 Apis dorsata | reverse complement strand
AAAATTTTAAAAAATTGGCAACGTGAAATAATTTAACGTATATAATAAACGTGTAACAAACAATAACAGTGTCTCCCAATTTTCTTTTTTTCTTTTTCTTCTTCGAATTTATAAAATATCGATATAAAAGTTATAAATTGTGAATAGAAAAATTTTAAAAAATTGGCAACATGAAATAATTTAACATATAAATAATAAATAAATAAATAAACGTGTAATGCCAGTGTCTCCCAATTTTCTTTTCTTCTCCTTCTTCTTCGAATTTATAAACTATCGATATAAAAGTTATAAATTGTGGAAAGGAAAATTTTAAAAAAATTGGCAACGTGAAATAATTTAACGTATACAATAAACGCGTAATAAACAATAACAGTGTCTCTCAATTTTCTTTTCTTCTTCTTTTTCGAATTTATAAAATATGTGGAAAGGAAAATTTTAAAAAAATTGGCAACGTGAAATAATTTAACATATATAATAAATGTATAACAAATAATAATAATGTTTCCCAATTTTCTTTTTTTCTTTTTCTTCTTCGAATTTATAAAATATCGATATAAAAGTTATAAATTGTGAAAAGGAAAATTTTAAAAAATTGGCAACGTGAAATAATTTAACGTATATAATAAACGTGTAACAAACAATAACAGTGTCTCCCAATTTTCTTTTTTTCTTTTTCTTCTTCGAATTTATAAAATATCGATATAAAAGTTATAAATTCTGGAAAGAAAAATTTTAAAAAATTGGCAACGTGAAATAATTTAACGTATATAATAAACGCGTAATAAACAATAACAGTGTCTCCCAATTTTCTTTTCTTCTTCTTTTTCGAATTTATAAAATATGTGGAAAGGAAAATTTAAAAAAAATTGGCAACGTGAAATAATTTAACAAGATTTTAGATAGATGCAAAGTTTGAAAAAACTTTTATTTAGTTTGTGGAGAGAACTCTCGAGAAATAATAAACGTGTTTTTTTGTAATTCTTTTTTCCTACATAAGAAAAAATTTAAAAATTAACATTGAGGAAAAGAAAATTTGAAAAAATGATGAACAATTTGAAAATAAATCTCTCGAAAATATATAATATTTTTTTCCAAATTTTTTTTTTTTTTTTTGAGTTGTGATTCTCTTTTGTAATATTCAAATAACTTACGATTCCTTTTCAGTATAAAAATTAACATCGTGGAATAATTTAACGACGTTGCCTTTGAATACATTTGGAAGTTACGAAAATTTTCGAAAAATTTTATTCTCAATTTTATTCTCAATATTCGCATCCTTTGAATGAACCAAATTGTGAGATCCGTGGATTGGGAACCACTGTTCAAAACGTTTATAAATAAAATTTGAGCTCTTCTTGAAATTACGAGATGAACTCTGGTTGCAGATAATGGGACCACCGGGACCACCAGGCCCAGCTGGTACTCCTGGGCTCCAAGGTCCACCTGGCATAAAAGGCGACCGAGGACACGATGGTGCCAAAGGCGATCCTGTCAGTAATATTAAACAAAAAAATCATTCTATAATTGCAATTTGTAGAACACGCATCAACGCATTATAACATTATACATCATCAATGATATTATTTTGTATAATTTTAATACAATTTGTTACGCCATCCTTCTCAAAAGTTGAAACATTCCATCAAAATATTCATTTCAAAATATATTTCAAATTGAAAAGTTTATCTTAAGATTCTAGAAATGTTTCTCATTCTACTTACTTAAAAGTGAAAAATTTTGATGAATATCTTGAAGAATAAAGAAAAAGAAAAAGAATGACTAGAATAGAATATTTTAATCTGCAAAAGTTGTTAGAAAAAAAGTTTGTCGAGTTTAGTTAAATTGATATTATCTATTTCTTCTATATGTGTATTTTCACACGTATTGTAGTCGAGATTATATCGTGTGACATCAACGAGAGGGCGAGGAAACGAAAACGTGTTTATAACGATGGAATAGGAATATTCTCATTTGATTATTTTTTTACATTACAGGGAGAGAAGGGTGCCAAAGGAGATCCTGGTCCAATGGGACTACCCGTACGTATTTTCCTCTCAAGATTAGGTTTGTAGGTTAGGTAGGTTGTAAAACGCGATAAAATACCAGGAATAGAGTCAAATGCATACGATGGAACCATCCTCGAAATTTATTTATCCCTGAGGTATTAGAAAAGGTATCGAAGAAAAGTGTTAGTTTCGAAAAATAAAATGTTCGAAAAGTTCGTAGCGAAAATTAATGATGATTTTTTTTCTTCATAATTTTTTGCCATTTGTTTCGTCGTTCTTTTAATGCTGTTTGAATGTTTTCTTTTTCCATCGAAATAAAGCAAATGAAGGGATGATATTATTTTGTTATTTCGTTGAAATATATATATATATATATATATATATACTTTTTGTCATATTTTTTTTAAATATTAATTTTCAACTACTTGCTTGAAACAACTAATAAAATTTTTATTTTAAATTTCGTATATAATTAATTTTTGATTAGAAAAATAATTTATCTTAATAAAAAAAATTCTATGAACTTTTCGAACTATTATCTACTGTATTATAAAAAAAATTCTACAAATTCGATTTCCAATAAAAATGCAATAATAATAAATATAATCATATTGCTAGAATAAAAATACAGAGAAACAAGAAACGAAATAATTACACGATAAGTAATATATATGCATATCGATGCCATGAATAAAAGAAAAATTAAACAAAAAAAGAAATGGCATTCTAAAATAATGAACCAATATAAATATTCGTTCATACACGATACATTTAATTAGAGATGGGTCGAAATCTGATTTTTAGATTCGCGAAATTTTCTATGGTCTCAAAACTTTCGAAATTATCGAAACTCGAAATTCTCGATTTTTTTTACAGAATTTTTCAAATATATTTAGATTCATAGCCAGCCTAATAATATTTTATATCTCTATTTTCGTTTTCTTTTTTCCTTCTACATTATAATAATCTTCTTATAATTTATTTATTTTAAGTTATTTTTTTTCAATTTCAAAGTGATTACAATAATCAAAGAAGATTTAGACAATAGTATCAAATTTAATCCAAATCAGTGTTAAAGGATTATCTCAAAATGAATATTTAGAAATTTCAAAAATTTTATACTTTGATATTATAGAATGAATCGAATCTCTTATAAATAGTAATAGAAGACAAAAATTGTACAAAAAAATTATAAACATACCTATAATACAGTTTTACTAAAAAGTATTCTTTATTTGCCAAAAGGGATGAATATTATAGAACTTTGCACTTTTAAATATAAAATACAAGAAGATAATTAGAAGAAGATAATTATCAACATTTTTGAAATACACCAATTTCAGAATCAAATTTACATAAAACATCATTATTAGCTATATCATCACGAACTAAACTTAAATATAAATTTCTAAACTTAATAAAAATAATAATTTACAAAAATTAACAAATTGATCAAACTTTCACGAAAAATTTATCCATCAATTAGCTTAAGTTTCCACTTCACTTGAATCCATCGCTAATTTCAAACGAATTTCCCGAGAATTCGTCGAAAAAGTCGGTCGAGTTTCGAAGGATTTCGGGGTTTCGATCGACCCATCCCTTCGCCCCCCAATCGAATCACTGATCGACGCATCGATCTGTTTCTTTGCAGGGCCCCATGGGACTGAGAGGAGAGTCCGGAAAACCCGGGGATGCCGGGAAACCTGGTGCCATGGTAAGAACGCGGACCTCTCGCTCCTAACGTCATCGTTATTTGGCCTCGCTGCTGAATCATTTACTAGGCATTCACTAACGACCAGTGTAAAATCTCGATTGTCGCTCATTTTCGGCAAGAATATTCGTGTATTATACTTCTTCAGATCCCTTGATTGATTGCCTCTCGAGTATGTTTTCCCCCCCCCCCTGTGTCGTTACATGTAAAAAAAATTCGATTATTATTATTATTATTATTATTGTCATCCTGCAAGATGAGAAAAAAGAGAAAAGAGGGGAAAAAAAAAATTGATAGAAAAAAGAAAGGGACAACTCGAGGGACAAATCGAGAGACGGAATAAGGGAGGAGGATGAACAAACTTGTCGAAACAACTTCTCGATGTTGCAAGTCATATCATCGTTAGCATTTATTATGGATATAAGTGTATAATCGCGAGGACGAGTGTTAGTTAATCGCATTTGAGTCGAGTATCGAGTACGTACAACAGGAATGTCTGGCTCGGTGGATTTTCATAGGCTTATCGATTGGAATCTGACTAACGATAACTCCTTCAACGATGAGTAATGATAGGGGAGCTTAAAGGACCGTCCTTAAAGAGAAAAGAGAAAAAAAAGGGGGGGAGAGGGAATTTGCAGGCATAGTTATGATATATATATATATA
>NW_006263514.1:111244-113334 GCF_000469605.1 Apis dorsata | reverse complement strand
TATATATATATATACAATTTATTGTTAGTGAGATATACTTATATATAGATAAAAGCATGTTTTTATTATAAATTTAGATAAAAGAGTTAAAAATCGTAATCTTTATTTTTTTTTATAATTTTGATCAATAGAAATTTGTAAAATTTTTTTTTTATATTATGTAGTAAACTAATTTTTCATATATTTGATTCAATATTTGAAAAAATTTTAATTATTAAGTTCAATTTTAAAAAAAATTATTCCGTTTAGAAAGTATATGAATATTTTTACTTTCCTTCATTGTATGAACTATGTTATTATATATTTCAGAAATAATTTAATAAAATCGTTTAAATATTAAGATATTGTTAACAAAAATTATATTAAAATATAATGTTTAAAAAAAGAAAAAAATTAAAAGAAAATAATTCATGATTCTTTAAGATTGATTTCTTTGATAAATCATTGATTTCTTTAATAAATAATATAATTCTCTCAATATTGATTAGACTATTAATTTTCAAAACAAACTTGTAAAAATAAAACTAAACATTTTTTACATTATTGTTAAAGTCGAAAATGATGAACGACTTTGAATATTATACAAATGGGGTGCCTAAATTGATGTTATTGCTGAAAAATCACCTACTACCGTAGGACTGTATATTCGTTTATATTATGAGCTCTGAGTGAACGAATAGTACTTTGCGACTGTAATGATTCTAATTCTAATTGTATTTTGATAATCGTCATCTATCGAATTCTATCTGCTTTTAGTTTCTATTTCTATATCAACTCTATTCTAAGACTATCGTCTTAGTTTTTCCTCCAATTCTTGCTTTTCGGAAAATGCACTCAGAAAGGGGTTGGAGGGACCAATCGCGCTAGAAGGTGGCCTCGAAGGATGGATCCTCGCGGAGTTGTGTCGCAGCGCGTGGGGATCAGAACTTTCGCTTCTACGGTGGTTCATCGCATAGCAAATGTGACTTGTGAAGTGACCATTACTAATGATACCTTTGTTTAAATTAGAGATCTGGAAAACGTTAGGAAAACCATGCCCGCTCATAAATTATTATCAGATCATTGACGGTACTCGAACTATTGAAAATAAAGGCCAGATTACCCGACTATTTCACAAGCCTTGTTTTTAATAATTATATAAAATTAATTATATAAAATTAAAAGAGAACTGTATTATATTAACTATAGAATAACTTTAAATATTAGGACACAATAGAAATATTATATTATTGAAATTTTATAAATCATAAATTTAAGATTTTTCTACAATTTTACAAAAGTTTTTATTCTAATAAACTCTTTTGTATAAAATTAATAAATTTAATAATAAATATTATAATTAGTATATAAATTATTATAAATAAGTAAAATATTATAAATTATAATAAATAAATTATAATTATTAGTAGAAATAAATGCAATATATTTTATTTTATTTTCAAGATCAATTTAGTCATGAAAAGATTAATTTAATTTTTATTGTAGCTATAATCATTAATACGTTAAAAAAATTAAATATGTATTAGATATATAAAATTAAAAAATATAATAATATATAATAAATATATATAAAATATATAATAATTCTGAATATTAATGTTTACATTCAGTATTTTAGTACATTTATTTTCAAAGAAAATTTGTAATTCAAAAATTATAAATATCTCATTATAACATCAATTATTCATTATTAAGAAAATTATAAGAATTTTTAAATTTAAGAAAATTAAAGATTGATAATAAACAAAAAATAAAATCAAGAATTAAAAAATAAAGAATGAAGAAATAACGAAAATAATATAAAATTAATAATAAATGAAATATAATGATAGTTTAGAACTTGTTTTCATAAAAAATTTATCGAAGAGCAAAATAAAAGAAAAATATTAAAACCAAAGCACTTCTTTTGAAAAAAAAGACATAGTCAATAATACATTTAATATAATGTTCGATTATTGCAGCAATGAAATGCAATATAGTAAAAAAAGAGAACAAAGCACAAAAGTTTATTAAAAAATACAAAAAAAGAAATAGAATATGAGAATGGCAATACTGATAAAATAATCCAAAAGACGGAAAGGGATGAGAAT
>NW_006263514.1:107821-111089 GCF_000469605.1 Apis dorsata | reverse complement strand
ACAAAAAAAAAAAAAAAACAATGTAGAAAATGGGATTGAGAGAGAGAGAGAGATAAAGAAAGAAATAGAGAAGAAAGGAAATATAAAAGATGAATATATTCAGAGTGTGTTATTTCGATAACGACAAACACCATCGAAAATTGTCTTCATATTCAACCTTTATTTATTCCATTCTTTTTTAATATCACTTTCATAATCCTGGTTGCATTTGATTTATACCGATACAATATAGTTTAGAATTTTGACATTTGGCATAATGAAAATAAACATATAGTGTTACTATATTGATAATGAGAAAATAAAAATGTATATATCGTGTTATTATTTTATCTATTTTTCATTTTGGAGAATAATAAATTTGTATTATTTTTATTATATTTTTATAACATCGAAATTTTTTAAAAATTAGATTATTATTTTTTTTATTTCATATTTTTAATATTTCAATATTTCGATTTTATATCATTTTTTTAGTTTTCCTTTTTTATTAATACTGTTATAATTTTAATTTTAATTAAAAAATTTTTCAATTTTCATTAAAAAATTTTTTGTATATTTGTTGATATAATTAATTTCGTACATTTTTTAATGTTTTTTAATATTTTTAAATATTTAATATAATAATAGGTTTATTATAGTATTTATATATAAAGAAACATTAAATGTTGTATTAATTTATATGTTATGTAATAATATGTTATATTGTTTACACATAATAAATATAATAAATACACAATATATGTATACATAATAAATATGTGTATATAAAATTGAAATCAATCCTATTATTTTATTTCATTATCTTTTGTAAAAATAATTTATTTATAAAATTATTATTATTATATTTTTATAAAAAATTTCAAATTCATATTATTTTTATTTATATTTTCTTCAAGGAACTTTTTTTGTTTCTAAATCTTAACAAAATTAAAAGATTTTATTTTAATAATTTAACATAGATATTGTATTCTCAGAATTGTAGTAATAATTTCTAATCAATAATAATCTAATATAGTAACAAAAAATAAGTTTGTTTTTTTTGTGACTATTATTAAAAAATTTTATGTAATTATTAATCCTTTTATATGATATAAGTTTTTATAATTAAATATAAATATATTTCTAAATCTACCAAAAAAATAATTCTTTTATTCTCAAATGCATATTAGTTCTAAAAATGTATTATGATTATAATTTAATGATTAAAATTTAAAATAATATTTTTTTTAGTCATTTAAACATCAATCTTCTAAATGATAAAAAAATATTTAAAAAATTCTAAGCAACAAATTTTATTTCGTTATTTCATTTTTATTTTCATTATAATAATAATAATTTTTTTTCATTTTCAATGTATGAAAAAAATTGAATCTTGTATTTAAACTCTGATAGTCTTTTGTTTTTTATATTGTTGCAATTAATATAATTTAATAATAATTTTATATTTCTCAAAATACATATTACCATACAAAACAAACAAAAATATTATTCACTTTAATAAATTTATTGTTATTTTGATATTTTTTAATATTTACATTAGCAAAATGTAAATTATTTTTTTGCAAAAATGTATATTTCTTATTCTAATTAAAAAATATCAATTTTTATTAAATAAAGAAAATTATTTATCACATAATCTTTAAAAATTTCTTATTCTAATTAAAAAATATAAATCTTTATTAAATAAAAAAAATTATTTATCAAAGAAAATTATTTATTTATTATCACATAATAATCTTTAAAAATACAATTTCTATAAAATAAATAAAAAATATAAATAAAAATAAAATTCTTTAAAAATACAATTCTTTTCTTATTATTTCTCATTATAAATAGTTATATCAGGAATATCAAACGATAACCAATACATTCTCTTTTCATTTTCTTCAAACCATAGTTTACATGCTATTGATTTCTCTCTTTCGTCAGAAACTTGATAGAAATCTACTTCGTTTTCGTTTTCTTTCAATTCAACACGAAACAACGATAAAAAAAAATATACTCACACGACTTTCTCATAAAATCAAAAAAAAAAAAGCAAAAAATAGAGGGAAATAGAAAATCGAAATTAGCCATTCATCGATTAGATATAGAATCAGTAAAATTAATTTCTTCTATAAATTTCATTCAAGCTTAATTAGATGCATTCTTATGGAATTTTCATTGCTTTGAGGTTTAAAATATATCAATTCTGTATCGATCCTTTCGTAAGTTTTATCTTTTTTGTTCCATTAACTCCATATCTCTCTTTACCAATACATCGATATCGTCGTATTTACCTTCCAAATATTCACTCTATTTTCTTGGCCAATAGAAGACACATCGACTGTTTTTATAATTTTTTTTCACTTTATTTCTTTCCGCTTTTTTTGCATTTTCCTTCTTTTTGGAATCGGTATCATGATTTTCAGATGATTTCGCCTCTACAACAAAATTCCCAAATGTAAAGGAAACACATATATAAAAATTTATATATATTATTATAATATTATATATAAAAATTTTAAAATGCCGTTTTCTTATATTTATAACTTCCGTAATAGAATTCGTGATATTCTGGCAAGAACAAGCGAGATGCAATAAGAATTCGTCATATGATCTTCGCGTAATCATAACTTTACACAATACAATATTCATGATGTTTCTGTTTGAACGATTGAAACATATTTTTTGATTGATCTCTTTTAAAATTCTCCATTATTAGTGTGCATTATATATAATTTACATGATATCATTGATATAACTATTAGTATATCAATGATGCATCAAAATATTTAGAAAAATTATTGATAGAAATATGAAAGATAGATCATAATGCGAAAAAGATAATGACATAAATAATTCTATTGTTACAGAAATTAAATTTAAAGCACTGAAAAAAACTATTCATGCTTAAAATGAATTTATCAATGAAAAATGAGAATTTTTTTTGAATAAAATATTTAATAGATAATAATTTTTTATTTATTTTTTAAAGTTGTCATTAATACAATAACAAATTAAATATATTTATGCATGTGAAAATTATTATATTTTCATATGTTTATTATATTATATGCTTCATTACATAATGCTTTATTCATTTGGAAATAATTTTTTTTTATTTATATATTATTATGTTATTTATATATTATATCTATTTTATTTATATAAAAAAAATTATATTAAATTATATAAAAAAATATGTGAATTTTTTTTCATTTAATATCAGAAAAATTATCTAAAATAATGACATATTTATATCAAATAAATAAATATTCGTTTTTTT